>NC_136063.1:985327295-985409795 GCF_964261635.1 Lissotriton helveticus
AAGCCGGAGGGCTTGGAGTCCGTGGTGAGCCCTAGCAAAAGCGCTTGCGCACCTTGCTCTGACATTTCCTGGCGGCCTGCCTTGGTCGCAGCTAGGAGCTCCGCCACCACTGCGGAACGAATATCCTTGCAGCGGAGGACTGAGACGGCAGACACCGTTGCCGCTTGTCAGCACAGATTCCAGCAAGAATTTCAGCGATGTTTGATGTTTTCCTTCGCCTCCTACTTAAGGATAAAATGACATTGAACTTGTAAGTAAGCACCACCCTACTCAAGGGTTTAATGAACTGCCCGGCTCATAGAACTACAAGACCCACAAGTCGGCATTGTAACTCCACCCACTTAGGGCGGACGATGCCCTTCCCAAAATATAAAGCATTTGAGAAGTGTGAGCCAAGCTTGGTTGTCTTCCTTCATTGGTCCATGAATAAGGGGCGGGTTTTGGCCCCGAAACGCGTCGGACGTTCCATATTGAAACAAGAAGGCATCCACAAACATCGCTCTGGGGGCCACAGTTAAGCCGGAGGGCTTGGAGTCCGTGGTGAGCCCTAGCAAAAGCGCTTGCGCACCTTGCTCTGACATTTCCTGGCGGCCTGCCTTGGTCGCAGCTAGGAGCTCCGCCACCACTGCGGAACGAATATCCTTGCAGCGGAGGACTGAGACGGCAGACACCGTTGCCGCTTGTCAGCACAGATTCCAGCAAGAATTTCAGCGATGTTTGATGTTTTCCTTCGCCTCCTACTTAAGGATAAAATGACATTGAACTTGTAAGTAAGCACCACCCTACTCAAGGGTTTAATGAACTGCCCGGCTTATAGAACTACAAGACCCACAAGTCGGCATTGTAACTCCACCCACTTAGGGCGGACGATGCCCTTCCCAAAATATAAAGCATTTGAGAAGTGTGAGCCAAGCTTGGTTGTCTTCCTTCATTGGTCCATGAATAAGGGGCGGGTTTTGGCCCCGAAATGCGTCGGACGTTCCATATTGAAACAAGAAGGCATCCACAAACATCGCTCTGGGGGCCACAGTTAAGCCGGAGGGCTTGGAGTCCGTGGTGAGCCCTAGCAAAAGCGCTTGCGCACCTTGCTCTGACATTTCCTGGCGGCCTGCCTTGGTCGCAGCTAGGAGCTCCGCCACCACTGCGGAACGAATATCCTTGCAGCGGAGGACTGAGACGGCAGACACCGTTGCCGCTTGTCAGCACAGATTCCAGCAAGAATTTCAGCGATGTTTGATGTTTTCCTTCGCCTCCTACTTAAGGATAAAATGACATTGAACTTGTAAGTAAGCACCACCCTACTCAAGGGTTTAATGAACTGCCCGGCTCATAGAACTACAAGACCCACAAGTCGGCATTGTAACACCACCCACTTAGGGCGGACGATGCCCTTCCCAAAATATAAAGCATTTGAGAAGTGTGAGCCAAGCTTGGTTGTCTTCCTTCATTGGTCCATGAATAAGGGGCAGGTTTTGGCCCCGAAACGCGTCGGACGTTCCATATTGAAACAAGAAGGCATCCACAAACATCGCTCTGGGGGCCACAGTTAAGCCGGAGGGCTTGGAGTCCGTGGTGAGCCCTAGCAAAAGCGCTTGCGCACCTTGCTCTGACATTTCCTGGCGGCCTGCCTTGGTCGCAGCTAGGAGCTCCGCCACCACTGCGGAACGAATATCCTTGCAGCGGAGGACTGAGACGGCAGACACCGTTGCCGCTTGTCAGCACAGATTCCAGCAAGAATTTCAGCGATGTTTGATGTTTTCCTTCGCCTCCTACTTAAGGATAAAATGACATTGAACTTGTAAGTAAGCACCACCCTACTCAAGGGTTTAATGAACTGCCCGGCTCATAGAACTACAAGACCCACAAGTCGGCATTGTAACTCCACCCACTTAGGGCGGACGATGCCCTTCCCAAAATATAAAGCATTTGAGAAGTGTGAGCCAAGCTTGGTTGTCTTCCTTCATTGGTCCATGAATAAGGGGCGGGTTTTGGCCCCGAAACGCGTCGGACGTTCCATATTGAAACAAGAAGGCATCCACAAACATCGCTCTGGGGGCCACAGTTAAGCCGGAGGGCTTGGAGTCCGTGGTGAGCCCTAGCAAAAGCGCTTGCGC
The DNA here is from genome assembly GCF_964261635.1 of Lissotriton helveticus. Taxonomy (NCBI): domain Eukaryota; kingdom Metazoa; phylum Chordata; class Amphibia; order Caudata; family Salamandridae; genus Lissotriton; species Lissotriton helveticus. The sequence goes on from NC_136063.1 coordinate 985,329,410, forward strand.
ACCTTGCTCTGACATATATATATATATATATATATATATATATATATATATATATATATATATATATATATATATATATATATATATATATATATATATATATATATATATATATATATATTACCTACTGGCGGTCGCCAGTAGGTATATATAGTTAGGATTTTTTCTCTATGGGTTTTTTGAAAATTCTATGTCTAATAACTTTGGCGTTTGTGGACGGAATCGGCTGAAATTTTCAGGAAAATGGCACATTTTGTTTCTGAGCAGCCCTTGAAAATTTGGGGGGGGTTCGTCCAGTGGGGGCCGAGAAAAAAGGGGGGTCCCAAAACGTGTTTTTAACATTGAGTTTTCCATAGGGCGGTTGGCCTCACTTTTAGCCCGAACGGCTGAATGGATTTGCACGAAACTTGGCAAAATTGTAGGGACTGGTAGCCCGATGTGCCTTTTGTAGGTCTCAATATATGTGCTCCAGTGGATTTTGAGAAATTAACGTTTAAAAAAAGATATATATCTGTAACAGCGGATCGGTTAGCGCTCTGGTTCGCGGACTTTTCGCGCAACGGAGCTTTGTGAAGCGAAGCTGATTGGTTCTCCGGCGTCTGTCAACATTCCAAACAGTCCGTAGCGGCCGCCATCTTGTCTCTCGGTAGGATCGAGAGACAAGAGGAGGTCAAAACAAAGGGGGAAATAACTATAAGGGGGCATAGTAGATCCTCGCTGACCCCCTAGGTTTGATGTGGAGGTTTTAAAAGGGCCCCGCGGGGCAAAAAAAAATAATAAAAATAATAATCGAACGGCTGAATGGATTTGCACGAAACTTGGCAAAATATTAGGGACTGGTAGCCCGATGTGCCTTTGCTAGGTCTCAATATATGTGCTCCAGTGGATTTTGAGAAATTAACGTTCAAAAAAAGATATATATCTGTAACAGCGCTCCGCTTCGCGTAACGGAGGTTTGCGAAGCTGATTGGTCATTCTGTCACTGGGCTATAGTTGGGCTACATCTGGCTGATATTTGGGCTACATTTGTTTTTTTGTGTGTCTGGCGGCCATCTTTGGGCTACATTGGGCTACATTGGGCTTCATTGGGCTACATTCGGCTAATTAGCAAATAGCTCATCGCAAACTAGGAATGGTAAAGAATCGCTATTTATTCCTTAAAGTTCGCTATTTAGGAAATGCAAATAACTTTGATGATACATATGGCGGTTCATCTCTAACAAGATAAGAAGCATAGGGATAGATTTATGATGACTGGCGCATCACCAGGGATGTGTTAGTCATTCTGTGCCGCTGTTCCGTCACCTATGGTGTGCTGCATTTACAATGCGGCGCATCACGGGGCAAAAACAGCACAGATGCGTGATGTATCTGTGCCGTAAAGGTGGCGCATTGCTGGAGTTGTATCGCAAGTGTGATGAAGCTCCAGCAAGGGTCGGGGGTGCCCCTGTCGCAGGGTTTCTGTTCTCACACAGAACTGTGGACAGAGGATTGGAACCTCGGCGAATTAGGGTGTCCCAAAACTCACGTTAGTAATCAAAAACTATTTAGCAAGCTAGGTACAGTGTCACATTGGATATAACAAACTCTCAATGTTTAGACAATCCAGAATATGAACTTATAGTACCTCAGGATACGTGGAACTCATGAACAGTCGGTCGTTATATATTTCTTAGAAACCAGAACATGGAGTTAAGAAGAACACATGTGTATTTGAAATGTTTATTTACTAATGCCGTCTTCTCAGGCGTAGTACCTTAGATAATAAAAGTACACATATTATCAGTAGCAAAATTACCAGCATAGTTACTAGTACATAAAAAGTGAATGGTGATAGTATGTTAACATGCTGTAAATGAATAAGAGTTAGCAACACTTATAAGCAGCCGCGGGCCGTGGAGGGAGTTACGGTGAGGCAGGGAGGCGGGGAGGGGGAGAAGCAGGGTGGAGAATACAAGTACACATATTATCAGTAGCAAAATTACCAGCATAGTTACTAGTACATAAAAAGCGAATGGTGACAGTATGTTAACATGCTGTAAATGAATAAGAGTTAGCAACACTTATAAGCAGCCGCGGGCCGTGGAGGGAGTTACGGTGGGGCAGGGAGGCGGGGAGGGGGAGGGGCAAGGTAGAGAGGGCTCCACCCTGCTTCTCCCCCTCCCCGCCTCCCTGCCTCACCGTAACTCCCTCCACGGCCCGCGGCTGCTTATATCTCACCCTCCCTAATACACATATTATATTATTTGCTAAGAAGGTCTCTTTGTGTTGGTTTAGGGCGTGCCCATACTTTAGTGTCTTAGATTTGAAGGAATCACATCAGCATACACCAGCTCTCTCTTCATGTGAACCGCATCAACTGTTGTGTATGTGTGTTCGGCAAAGCAATATAAAACCCGCCTCATGCCCAGAATTGGCAGAAGTTGCACTTATGTTATGAGTATGAAGTCGTGGAGATCAGACCTCATAACAATTCTGTATCGTGTTGTTCTTGAAACTTTAGCACTCGCTGTACAGATATAGTTTAACAAGTAAAGCAGATAGTAGACCAATAACATATTATTCTCATGTAAACCACGATGAACTACTAGGTGGAAAGCTAAAGCAACAACTAAATGTCGTGTGCAGAAGTTGCAAAAAAGGAAAAATGGCGTTTAAACCGGTAATGAGCCCATGCTAACTTAACACGGTGTAAAGATATCCAGGACCTAGATGACACCTCCCCATGATCCGGAAACGAACTGAATAAGATAATAGAAGTGCCATCTCATGAGAGCAGATTGCAAGTTTATATGTGGACGGTCCGCAAGGTAAAGCATTAAAAACTAGGAAAATTCAATGCTAAAGAAAAATAAAACAGCCAAGTACTTTATCGAGTCTTAAGCCAATAGGCAAGGTAAATAATAAAAACTTGACAATTAAGTCAATGAATTGTCAATGAAATGCTAGTACTCAGCATATGAAACATGAAAAAGGTCTATGACATAACTGTGTATGCAAAATAAGCTGCAACAGCCTCCAACAGGAAGTCACCGTCTTCATCCGAAAACAGTTCAGCCATCCAATTTAAAAGCGGAAAAGAACATACGTGCTCTCCCAGCACCGGATCCTCTATCACCATCAGAGGACAGCTCGGTGGGTTTTCAAGAAAGCTGTGTTCCAAGAAAGACTGTGCTGCCGCCAGTAAATTCCAGGGACCAAGTAGTCCATGCATCAATGCCACAGCCATAATCCTTTCGCCAGGACAAACCAACTCGTGAGTAATGATAGGAGTCATCAGCTGATTAAAGTCGACGTCAGGAGAAACCGGTCCGCAGAGACACAAATCAATGGCCCAATCGAAATCACAGGTCAGGCAGTGAAATACAGGCTGGACACAGGTGAAGTAGGAGAACCGAAAAGATAATCCATATGCCGTGCTTAATATCGCCAACGGCATTGTGCCATAATATTCTAGCATGCGATTGCGGAACAGTGTCAGCAGCTGCAGGGTCGGAGGTTGCATAGGAGGGACATCCATATTTAAAAATGTAAAAAAGCACAAGAGCGTCCGCTGGTAATGCAAGTAAAAATGCAATCCACGAACCAGAGTGGAGAAAATGGAATGAAAGGGAGCAGGGATGACTCCAAAGATTTTCTCAAATGAAGTCACGAGACCACTGGTAACAACTTTAAAAAAGTGTGCCAGGGATTTTGTGGAGGATGCGTTAAAGATAGTCGGAAACATGTTGCTGAAATTGAAAGGCAAACCTGTGTACGGGTGTTCGCTATGTGAAGTACGAAAGTTTCACGGGCCGAACTCAAGGCCACCTCTCTCTGAGACAAAAGAGCTCTTATTCTTGTCATGCCGTTGAAACGTGTCCCAAGGTTGGTATTTGTGGCCAGATTGAAAACTCCCTATGTTCATGTGTGGGAGGAAATAGAACATTTCTGCAGCAAATAACCCGTTCACTTACTGTTACGATAAAAGGAATACTTTTAATTAACTCAGAACAATCTTCATTATTGAGCATCAAATAACTACCATTTTCCAACAACTTGAACGTGGGGATGATAGCAGGAACTGGCGTGCCTTGCAACACGCAAGCCATATTTGGTCGGTGTTTGTTGCATGAATCGTGTAACTGTATGTGCCTACACATTAGTGAATGATCTGGCGTCTCAGTGCATTCCTCTCCATTCAGATAAACTTCTTGATCATCTTTGAAACATCTGTATGTGTATGGAAGCGACCAGACCTCATGAACAAAAGCACTACCTAAAGGTTCATAAAGACCTATTGGTATATATTTCATACAATTTGAAAACTTATATAAAGCAAAAGGCAGCGTTATTAAACCGTGGATAAGGCATGTTGCCAAAAAACCCGCAATCCTCTGCTGATGATGTCACTGAGCATGTCATGAATGATGTAATATGTGACATCATCAGTAGTGGATTATGGGTAATAGTATCTCTAGTTTACTCCCCTATAGCTGTCTTTCTTTTAACATAAGTGTGTGTTTCCTTCCCTTATACTTACTGTTTTTGGTTCGCTTCCAGTTCGCGTACCAGCGAGCGAACTAGGAAGCGAACTAAGAGAAATAGAGGTTGGCACAGTTCCAAATATTGTACCAATTTTTTAATAACGGGGAGGTAGTTCTGAAAAGAACTTTTTTTTTTATTTTTCTGAACATTTTTTTAATGTTTTTGAATTTTTCGGAACAGTTTTATATTTTTTGGGGTTTTTCTTGGAGGGGGCAATGAAAACGATTCATTGTAAAGGGCTCAACAGGAGCAACAAAACAAAAAAAAGAAGTATTTATTATTTTGGGCGTTTCGGACAAACTTGCATATGATAGTCAATAGCTCTGTTGATCAGAGTGATGCTTCTTTCTCCGTAGGAAATGAATCCATCGCAAAATACGCAGGTGTGTTTTACTTCACCAAATCTCATTTGTATATTTGGCACCATCTCCCTGCCCTCTGGTCCCGTTACTTCCGGTACAACAGATCTTCTGGCCATAATAGGGAGATTATCTAGGTCGTTCCGAAACTGTGCAGCACTGTAGTTGTTAGGATGCCACCTAGTCATATGGCGATGCATTGTGTAGTTTCCGAAACTGTATTTTTTGTCGGTCCCTCTGGACAGTCTATCTTGACATATAAGGCAAGTTACGTATCTTGCATTTACTTTTTTCTGACCTTTGGGAATTTTAAAAAATTGCCAAATGAAGTTTTCTTTCCGGTGAGACGTCTTGGGCTGCTCAGGCAAAAACTGCCTCTCTTCGTGCTCGTCCTCCTGTTCCTCTTCTTCTTCTTCTTGTTGAATTACAACTTGAGCAGGTGGTCCTCTCTTCCTTGGAGGTGGTGGAGGTGGTGGGGAAGCACCAGCTGAAGCTACTAAAGAAGCCATTGCTCAGTGATCACAAAGGGTCTTTCTCTCACAATGATGAAAGTCAGAGTGAGGAAAGAAGGAGGGATTTTCATCATTTGGGAAAAACAAGAGTTCTCAACCAATCAAAAGTGTTCATTTTAGATTATATGACCTAGTCTTACATCATTAGGAAACCAAAAGTGAAATGAACCAATGAAAAGTGTTATTACCAAGTCACATGACTTGCTGTGTTTACGTTAAGCGCTTTGCAGGGCCTCCCGGTTTGCTTCCAGAAACCTGCGCTTTGGCACTCGCTTCGCGTACCAGTTCGCTAACGTAGCACGTCATATGACGTATCACGCGACAACGTGGAACGTCATGCGGACGGGAGGCGTCACGATGTTGTTTTCTAACGCGGCACTTGCGGTAAAGAAACGTTTACCGGCTCGCGGTCTATTTCGCGGCATCAAGGTCAGCTAACGGGAAGCTTCCCGATTCGCGAAGCGGGAACGAAGAAAAAAAAATATTTAAAAAAAAAATTATTCATAAACATATAAAATATATTTTTGGATTTAAAGAAGAATACATTTTACAGCTACAGATATTAGCTGTTAAAAAACCAATGAAATTCACAGAAAAAACCATAGGTTATAGACCATATATAGTTAGGAATTAGCATTTACAAAACCTTGAAAATTCACTGAAAAAACCATAGGTTATAGACCATATATAGTTAGGAATTAGCATTTAGAAAACCTTATTTTACTCACACAAAACCATTGAAATTCCATATATAGTTAGTTGCACTAACTATATATCGCGCACCCGCAATCCACTGCTGATGATGTCACATATTACATCATTCATGACATGGTCAGTGACATCACTGATGACATCACTGATGACATCTCAAATGACATCACTGATGACAACATCCAGTGACTGTATGTTTCTGTAAAGTTAAAATATGTCTTAGATATTGAAGAATGAGTGGATGTATAAGTGTCTGGATGAAGGATTTAGTAGGTGCGTGACTGACTGTATGAGTGAGTGATTAAATGTGTCTCACTGAATGCATGGGTTAGTGACTAAACTGTCTTAATTTGTGCATCATTATGTCTGTTGTGATGTAAACTGCTGCATGTGTTGATCATTAGCTATACGAGAGGCTATATGTGTTATTAATTGGTTGCCCAAGTATTTCTATGGGAGATTGAGTTTGTGTGGGGGTGGCTGGGAGGTGTGTGACTCTGTGCATAGATGTGTGAGCAGTTGATTCACTAGGTGTATGAGTTCAAGAGTGCATGTGGAAAAAGCTACATGGGCGGTTGACTGTGTGCATGAGTGTATTGATGAGTGAATGGATATCTCAATGCTACATGTCATAGTAAGTACATATGTAAAACACAGTACATGTGAGAGTTGGCATATATAAATAACTGTGCATGAGAGCCACTGAATGTGTGAGTGGCTGTATGGATCATTGTGAACTTGTATCAGGGATTGTATAAGAGAGTAAATATGTGTTAGTATATGTTTGAATAAGTAAGGTGTGTATAACTGTATAGTTGAGGAAATGGAGGTGAGATTGTTTCTTTGCATGACTGACTAGGTGTGTGAGTAACTCCATGGATGAGTGACAGTGTGTGAGTGTCTGTATACACTGAGTGTATCTAAGGTTATATTAGAGTCTGAAGAGGTTTATCGTATTAGCACAAGAATGATGTCAAATGAGATGTCATCAGTGATGTCATCAGTGATGTCATTTGAGATGTCATCAGTGATGTCATCAGTGATGTCACTGACCATGTCATGAATGATGTAATATGTGACATCATCAGCAGTGGATTGCGGGTGCGCGATATATAGTTAGTGCAACTAACTATATATGGAATTTCAATGGTTTTGTGTGAGTAAAATAAGGTTTTCTAAATGCTAATTCCTAACTATATATGGTCTATAACCTATGGTTTTTTCAGTGAATATATATATATATATATATATATATTGCGATCCAGAGATTCCACAGAGAAGGAATTCAGGCGAGCCCACAGCAGTTGCAGCAAGTAAGTTTATTCTTGACAGAAAATACGACGCATTTTGTCCACGTCCGTGGTCTTGGTCACATGACCCACGTCTCCACATTGCATACATATATAGGTGCATTTACACATAGTCATGCGCATAGACATAGAAAAAAGCTTGCTTTCAAATCTGTTGGTGTCACATCTTGAAAGAGTTTACTTAAAGGTGCATTACATATGTTCATATATATTGATGTATGGGACTACCTTTGTATAAATATGTTAACATCACATATTCGTTTTCTTGCATGACATCATTTGTGTATTTAAAAGAACAGGAGTACTGCTTTCAAATTTGTGGATTTCTATTAATGGTATCATGTGTTGGAAGTACAGTTATGCTGTTTCAGTCCGGGCCAATAGCTGGTCTGAGCATAGAGTTTAATATATACATGCTGAATTTCAGGTATGCAGTAGTGGTATAACATGTTCAGAGTACATAATTATACTTATACATAATGGTCAATATGTTTTGTTAATGTCCTACCAACGGGGGAGTGCCACCACGTCCTTAAGGTTTATCCTCCTAGTGCCGGATTATGAATCCAAAACCGGTCCCAGGATGCTTGTTTGCGGTCCAGGGAAGACATGGCTTGGCAGTTCGGGCTAGACTGTTCCCATGAGGCACAGGGTCAGAATGATTTGCATATGGCCATGTCTGAACTGGGGTGGCTGAGTGGGCTAAAGAATGGTGATGGATTAAACCCAGATCAGTTGACTGGGGGTGAGTGTTTGATTTGCTTAAACGCTCCGTCCATCATCCCCTTTTGTATCGCTTTGTTCGCCCTAAGTTGGCAGGGTATGCTCAGATGTGAGTCCCTTGCTCACTTGGCCACTGGATTCAAGATAGCCTGGCTGATGAGGATTATAAATCCGAAACCGGTCCCAGGATGCTTGCTTCCGGTCCAGGGAAGACATGGTTTGGCAGTTCGGGCTGGACTGTTCAATGATGCACAGGGTCAGACTGATTTGCATATGGCCATGTCTGAACTGGGGTGGCTGAGTGGGCTAAAGAATGGTGATGGATTAAACCCAGATCAGTTGACTGGGGGTGAGTGTTTGATTTGCTCAAACGCTCCGTCCATCATCCTCTTTTGTATCGCTTTGGTCGCTCTAAATTGGCAGGATATGCTCAGACGTGAGTCCCTTGCTCACTTGGCCACTGGATTCAAGATAGCCTGGCTGATGAGGATTATGAATCCGAAACCGGTCCCAGGATGCTTGTTTCCGGTCTAGGGAAGACATGGCTTGGCAGTTCGGGCTGGACTGTTTCCATGAGGCACAGGGTCAGACTGATTTGCATATGGCCATGTCTGAACTGGGGTGGCTGAGGGGGCTAAAGAATGGTGATGGATTAAACCCAGATCAGTTGACTGGGGGTGAGTGTTTGATTTGCTCAAACGCTCCGTCCATCATCCCCTTTTGTATCGCTTTGTTCGCCCTAAATTGGCAGGGTATGCTCAGACGTGAGTCCCTTGCTCACTTGGCCACTGGATTCAAGATAGCCTGGCTGATGAGGATTTTGAATCCGAAACCGGTCCCAGGATGCTTGTTTCCGGTCCAGGGAAGACATGGCTTGGCAGTTGGGGCTGGACTGTTCCCATGAGGCACAGGGTCAGACTGATTTGCATATGGCCATGTCTGAACGGGGGTGGCTGATTGGGATAAAGAATGGTGATGGATTAAACTCAGATCAGTTGACTGGGGGTGGGTGTTTGATTTGCTCAAACGCTCCGTCCATCATCCCCTTTTGTATCGCTTTTTTCGCCCAAAGTTGGCAGGGTATGCTCAGACGTGAGTCCCTTGCTCACTTGGCCACTGGATTCAAGATAGCCTGGCTGATGAAGATTATGAATCCGAAACCGGTCCCAGGATGCGTTTCCGGTCCAGGGAAGACATGGCTTGGCAGTTCGGGCTGGACTGTTCCCACGAGGCACAGGGTCAGACTGATTTGCATATGGCCATGTCTGAACTGGGGTGGCTGAGTGGGCTAAAGAATGGTGATGGATTAAACCCAGATCAGTTGACTGGGGGTGAGTGTTTGATTTGCTCAAACGCTCCGTCCATCATCCCCTTTTGTATCGCTTTGTTCACCCTAAGTTGGCAGGGTATGCTCAGACGTGAGTCCCTTGCTCACTTGGCCACTGGATTCAAGATAGCCTGGCTGATGAGGATTATGAATCCGAAACCGGTCCCAGGATGCTTGTTTCCGGTCCAGGGAAGACATGGCTTGGCAGTTCGGGCTGGACTGTTCCCATGAGGCACAGGGTCAGACTGATTTGCATATGGCAATGTCTGAACTGGGGTGGCTGAGTGGGCTAAAGAATGGTGATGGATTAAACCCAGATCAGTTGACCGGGGGTGAGTGTTTGAGTTGCTCCAACGCTCCGTCCATCATCCCCTTTTGTATCGCTTTGTTCGCCCTAAGTTGGCAGGGTATGCTCAGACGTGAGTCTCTTGCTCACTTGGCCACTGGATTCAAGATAGCCTGGCTGATGAGGATTATGAATCCGAAACCGGTCCCAGGATGCTTGTTTCCCGTCCAGGGAAGACATGGCTTGGCAGTTCGGGCTGGACTGTTCCCATGAGGCACAGGGTCAGACTGATTTGCATATGGCCATGTCTGAACTGGGGTGGCTGAGTGGGCTAAGGAAGGGTGATCGATTAAACCCAGATCAGTTGACTGGGGGGTGAGTGTTTGATTTGCTCAAACGCTCCGTCCATCATCCCCTTTTGTATCGCTTTGTTCGCCCTAAGTTGGCAGGGTATGCTCAGACGTGAGTCCCTTGCTCACTTGGCCACTGGATTCAAGATAGCCTGGCTGATGAGGATTATGAATCCGAAACCGGTCCCAGGATGCTTGTTTCCGGTCCAGGGAAGACATGGCTTGGCAGTTCGGGCTGGACTGTTCCCATGAGGCACAGGGTCAGACTGATTTGCATATGGCCATGTCTGAACTGGGGTGGCTGAGAGGGCTAAAGAATGGTGATGGATTAAACCCAGATCAGTTGACCGGGGGTGAGTGTTTGAGTTGCTCAAACGCTCCGTCCATCATCCCCTTTTGTATTGCTTTGTTCGCCCTAAGTTGGCAGGGTATGCTCAGACGTGAGTCCCTTGCTCACTTGGCCACTGGATTCAAGATAGCCTGGCTGATGAGGATTATGAATCCGAAACCAGTCCCAGGGTGCTTGTTTCCGGTCCAGGGAAGACATGGCTTGGCAGTTCGGGCTGGACTGTTCCCATGAGGCACAGGGTCAGACTGATTTGCATATGGCCATGTCTGAACTGGGGTGGCTGAGTGGGCTAAAGAATGGTGATGGATTAAACCCAGATCAATTGACTGGGGGTTAGTACTTGATTTGCTCAAACGCTCCGTCCATCATCCCCTTTTGTATCGCTTTGTTCGCCCTAAGTTGGCAGGGTATGCTCAGACGTGAGTCCCTTGCTCACTTGGCCACTGGATTCAAGATAGCCTGGCTGATGAGGATTATGAATCCGAAACCGGTCCCAGGATGCTTGTTTCCCGTCCAGGGAAGACATGGCTTGGCAGTTCGGGCTGGACTGTTCCCATGAGGCACAGGGTCAGACTGATTTGCATATGGCCATGTCTGAACTGGGGTGGCTGAGTGGGCTAAGGAAGGGTGATCGATTAAACCCAGATCAGTTGACTGGGGGGTGAGTGTTTGATTTGCTCAAACGCTCCGTCCATCATCCCCTTTTGTATCGCTTTGTTCGCCCTAAGTTGGCAGGGTATGCTCAGACGTGAGTCCCTTGCTCACTTGGCCACTGGATTCAAGATAGCCTGGTTGATGAGGATTATGAATCCGAAACCGGTCCCAGGATGCTTGTTTCCGGTCCAGGGAAGACATGGCTTGGCAGTTCGGGCTGGACTGTTCCCATGAGGCACAGGGTCAGACTGATTTGCATATGGCCATGTCTGAACTGGGGTGGCTGAGTGGGCTAAAGAATGGTGATGGATTAAACCCAGATCAGTTGACTGGGGGTGAGTGTTTGATTTGCTCAAACGCTCCATCCATCATCCCCTTTTGTATCGCTTTGTTCGCCCTAAATTGGCAGGGTATGCTCAGACGTGAGTCCCTTGCTCACTTGGCCACTGGATTCAAGATAGCCTGGCTGATGAGGATTATGAATCCGAAACCGGTCCCAGGATGCTTGTTTCCGGACCAGGGAAGACATGGCTTGGCAGTTCGGGCTGGACTGTTCCCATGAGCCACAGGGTCAGACTGATTTGCATATGGCCATGTCTGAACTGGGGTGGCTGAGTGGGCTAAAGAATGGTGATGGATTAAACCCAGATCAGTTGACTGGGGGTGAGTGTTTGATTTGCTCAAACGCTCCGTCCATCATCCCCTTTTGGATCGCTTTGTTCGCCCTAAGTTGGCAGGGTATGCTCAGACGTGAGTCCCTTGCTCACTTGGCCACTGGATTCAAGATAGCCTGGCTGATGAGGATTATGAATCCGAAACCGGTCCCAGGATGCTTGTTTCCGGTCCAGGGAAGACATGGCTTGGCAGTTCGGGCTGGACTGTTCCCATGAGTCACAGGGTCAGACTGATTTGCATATGGCCATGTCTGAACTGGGGTGGCTGATTGGGATAAAGAATGGTGATGGATTAAACCCAGATCAGTTGACTGGGGGTGAGTGTTTGATTTGCTCAAACGCTCCGTCCATCATCCCCTTTTGTCTCGCTTTGTTCGCACTAAATTGGCAGGGTATGCTCAGACGTGAGTCCCTTGCTCACTTGGCCACTGGATTCAAGATAGCCTGGCTGATGAGGATTATGAATCCGATACCGGTCCCAGGATGCTTGTTTCCGGTCCAGGGAAGACATGGCTTGGCAGTTCGGGCTGGACTGTTCCCATAAGGCACAGGGTCAAACTGATTTGCATATGGCCATGTCTGAACTGGGGTGGCTGAGTGGGCTAAAGAATGTTGATGGATTAAACCCAGATCAGTTGACTTGGGGTGAGTGTTTGATTTGCTCAAACGCTCCGTCCATCATCCCCTTTTGTATCGCTTTGTTCGCCCTAAGTTGGCAGGGTATGCTCAGACGTGAGTCCCTTGCTCACTTGGCCACTGGATTCAAGATAGCCTGGCTGATGAGGATTATGAATCCGAAACTGGTCCTAGGATGCTTGTTTCCGGTCCAGGGAAGACATGGCTTGGCAGTTCGGGCTGGACTGTTCCCATGAGGCACAGGGTCAGAATGATTTGCATATGGCCATGTCTGAACTGGGGTGGCTGAGTGGGCTAAAGAATGTTGATGGATTAAACCCAGATCAGTTGACTGGGGGTGAGTGTTTGATTTGCTCAAACGCTCCGTCCATCATCCCCTTTTGTATCGCTTTGTTCGCCCTAAGTTGGCAGGGTATGCTCAGACGTGAGTCCCTTGCTCACTTGGCCACTGGATTCAAGATAGCCTGGCTGATGAGGATTATGAATCCGAAACCGGTCCTAGGATGCTTGTTTCCGGTCCAGGGAAGACATGGCTTGGCAGTTCGGGCTGGACTGTTCCCATGAGGCACAGGGTCAGAATGATTTGCATATGGCCATGTCTGAACTGGGGTGGCTGAGTGGGCTAAAGAATGGTGATGGATTAAACCCAGATCAGTTAACTGGGGGTGAGTGTTTGATTTGCTCAAACGCTCCGTCCATCATCCCCTTTTGTATCGCTTTGTTCGCCCTAAGTTGGCAGGGTATGCTCAGACGTGAGTCCCTTGCTCACTTGGCCACTGGATTCAAGATAGCCTGGCTGATAAGATTTATGAATCCGATACCGGTCCCAGTCCCAGGATGCTTGTTTCCGGTCCAGGGAAGACATGGATTGGCAGTTTCGGGCTGGACTGTTCCCATAAGGCACAGGGTCAAACTGATTTGCATATGGCCATGTCTGAGCTGGGGTGGCTGAGTGGGCTAAAGAATGTTGATGGATTAAACCCAGATCAGTTGACTGGGGGTGAGTGTTTGATTTGCTCAAACGCTCCGTCCATCATCCCCTTTTGTATCGCTTTGTTCGCCCTAAGTTGGCAGGGTATGCTCAGACGTGAGTCCCTTGCTCACTTGGCCACTGGATTCAAGATAGCCTGGCTGATGAGGATTATGAATCCGAAACCGGTCCTAGGATGCTTGTTTCCGGTCCAGGGAAGACATGGCTTGGCAGTTCGGGCTGGACTGTTCCCATGAGGCACAGGGTCAGAATGATTTGCATATGGCCATGTCTGAACTGGGGTGGCTGAGTGGGCTAAAGAATGGTGATGGATTAAACCCAGATCAGTTAACTGGGGGTGAGTGTTTGATTTGCTCAAACGCTCCGTCCATCATCCCCTTTTGTATCGCTTTGTTCGCCCTAAGTTGGCAGGGTATGCTCAGACGTGAGTCCCTTGCTCACTTGGCCACTGGATTCAAGATAGCCTGGCTGATGAGGATTATGAATCCGAAACCGGTCCTAGGATGCTTGTTTCCGGTCCAGGGAAGACATGGCTTGGCAGTTCGGGCTGGACTGTTCCCATGAGGCACAGGGTCAGAATGATTTGCATATGGCCATGTCTGAACTGGGGTGGCTGAGTGGGCTAAAGAATGGTGATGGATTAAACCCAGATCAGTTAACTGGGGGTGAGTGTTTGATTTGCTCAAACGCTCCGTCCATCATCCCCTTTTGTATCGCTTTGTTCGCCCTAAGTTGGCAGGGTATGCTCAGACGTGAGTCCCTTGCTCACTTGGCCACTGGATTCAAGATAGCCTGGCTGATAAGATTTATGAATCCGATACCGGTCCCAGTCCCAGGATGCTTGTTTCCGGTCCAGGGAAGACATGGATTGGCAGTTCGGGCTGGACTGTTCCCATAAGGCACAGGGTCAAACTGATTTGCATATGGCCATGTCTGAGCTGGGGTGGCTGAGTGGGCTAAAGAATGTTGATGGATTAAACCCAGATCAGTTGACTGGGGGTGAGTGTTTGATTTGCTCAAACGCTCCGTCCATCATCCCCTTTTGTATCGCTTTGTTCGCCCTAAGTTGGCAGGGTATGCTCAAACGTGAGTCCCTTGCTCACTTGGCCACTGGATTCAAGATAGCCTGGCTGATGAGGATTATGAATCCGAAACCGGTCCTAGGATGCTTGTTTCCGGTCCAGGGAAGACATGGCTTGGCAGTTCGGGCTGGACTGTTCCCATGAGGCACAGGGTCAGAATGATTTGCATATGGCCATGTCTGAACTGGGGTGGCTGAGTGGGCTAAAGAATGGTGATGGATTAAACCCAGATCAGTTAACTGGGGGTGAGTGTTTGATTTGCTCAAACGCTCCGTCCATCATCCCCTTTTGTATCGCTTTGTTCGCCCTAAGTTGGCAGGGTATGCTCAGACGTGAGTCCCTTGCTCACTTGGCCACTGGATTCAAGATAGCCTGGCTGATGAGGATTATGAATCTGAAACCGGTCCCAGGATGCTCGTTTCCGGTCCAGGGAAGACATGGCTTGGCAGTTCGGGCTGGACTGTTCCCATGAGGCACAGGGTCAGACTGATTTGCATATGGCCATGTCTGAACTGGGGTGGCTGAGTGGGCTAAAGAATGGTGATGGATTAAACCCAGATCAGTTGACTGGGGGTGAGTGTTTGATTTGCTCAAACGCTCCGTCCATCATCCCCTTTTGTATCGCAGTGACATCGCGCAGCCTGTTGTGTGGTACTCTCCTGTAAGATGAAAATCAGACCGTTCATGCACAGAAATTTTGTATCGTATTTACTTGTAAAAAGTTCTATGTACAGTTGGATGGACATCAGTCCTTTTACTCGTTTGTAAATAAAATTTTCACTCTGCTACCTATTTGAGAATCTACGCTTTTGTACTCTGACTGCTGCTAACGTGGATGGTGAACGTGAGGTCTGCACCAGATCTTCTTCGTTGTGCTTTGACGAACAGGAACCTTGTCCGGGAGCATTGAGGCTTCCCCTACCCCTGCCTCCCCCGACATTGCCCAGCAGCCCGTGCCCCCGCCCGCCCCATCCCCCGCATGCCCCGACCCCCACCTGCCCTAACATTGTCGCCGGAGCCTTACCTCAGCCGCCGCTCCTCAGTTCACCGCTCCTCGCCGCTCTGCTCCTCACCTCCTGTCCGCCGCCGCTCCTCCCCCGCCCCATGTCCGCCTCTCCTCTGCTCGCACCACCGCTGGCCTGTCCGCTGCTCCTCACGTCACAGCTCTTCCCCCGCGCCATGACCGCTGCTCCTCGGACGCCATTCCTCCCCGTGCTCCTGACGTCAGCTCGCACGTCGCGGCCGGCGCTACTTTGGAGGGACTACTTTTTTTTATATATAAATTTTTTAAATAACGTTTATTTTTTATATTTATATAGCCTATAACCAACTACACACCCTGACAATTTCAACGGTGTATCAGGTGTGTAGATTGGCGCCGTGGTTCCTGAGTTTACCCGCCTCAAAGCCTGAAAGTTCTTACTTTATTATAGTAGTATAGATATATATATATATATATATATATATATATATATATATATTAAGTTCCACAAAGCACCCACGCTTGAGGCGCACTCACAGTCAGCTCACATCAGGTAAGGGAGAACCAGGTGCATCCTGCGCCATGCAGCACCTGACGCGTTTCGGGCCCCGCCCTTAATCATAGGTTCACTGCTACTGGATAACTGCCGCCAAGAAAACTACCAATGTTTGTACCCTCTTTTATTCAATTCAGGTGAGTCGGAACATCACACATTGCATGTTGGGATCGGTAGTTTCAAAAATCATACCCCAGTGGGCTGGAAGGCAGTCACTCCAGAATTTTCAAAACATCAAGGGTGCACCGTTCTGTTACATCCCCGTTCAAGTTCTATGCCTGACTGTCCCAATCCGCTGATGAACCCATCTGCAGTGGAGTCGCTCAATCCTGCGATGGTGCGCCCCCCGACCGGGTCGGCCGTTCAATATTAAGTTCCACAAAGCACCCACGCTTGAGGCGCACTCACAGTCAGCTCACATCAGGTAAGGGAGAACCAGGTGCATCCTGCGCCATGCAGCACCTGACGCGTTTCGGGCCCCGCCCTTAATCATAGGTTCACTGCTACTGGATAACTGCCGCCAAGAAAACTACCAATGTTTGTACCCTCTTTTATTCAATTCAGGTGAGTCGGAACATCACACATTGCATGTTGGGATCGGTAGTTTCAAAAATCATACCCCAGTGGGCTGGAAGGCAGTCACTCCAGAATTTTCAAAACATCAAGGGTGCACCGTTCTGTTACATCCCCGTTCAAGTTCTATGCCTGACTGTCCCAATCCGCTGATGAACCCATCTGCAGTGGAGTCGCTCAATCCTGCGATGGTGCGCCCCCCGACCGGGTCGGCCGTTCAATATTAAGTTCCACAAAGCACCCACGCTTGAGGCGCACTCACAGTCAGCTCACATCAGGTAAGGGAGAACCAGGTGCATCCTGCGCCATGCAGCACCTGACGCGTTTCGGGCCCCGCCCTTAATCATAGGTTCACTGCTACTGGATAACTGCCGCCAAGAAAACTACCAATGTTTGTACCCTCTTTTATTCAATTCAGGTGAGTCGGAACATCACACATTGCATGTTGGGATCGGTAGTTTCAAAAATCATACCCCAGTGGGCTGGAAGGCAGTCACTCCAGAATTTTCAAAACATCAAGGGTGCACCGTTCTGTTACATCCCCGTTCAAGTTCTATGCCTGACTGTCCCAATCCGCTGATGAACCCATCTGCAGTGGAGTCGCTCAATCCTGCGATGGTGCGCCCCCCGACCGGGTCGGCCGTTCAATATTAAGTTCCACAAAGCACCCACGCTTGAGGCGCACTCACAGTCAGCTCACATCAGGTAAGGGAGAACCAGGTGCATCCTGCGCCATGCAGCACCTGACGCGTTTCGGGCCCCGCCCTTAATCATAGGTTCACTGCTACTGGATAACTGCCGCCAAGAAAACTACCAATGTTTGTACCCTCTTTTATTCAATTCAGGTGAGTCGGAACATCACACATTGCATGTTGGGATCGGTAGTTTCAAAAATCATACCCCAGTGGGCTGGAAGGCAGTCACTCCAGAATTTTCAAAACATCAAGGGTGCACCGTTCTGTTACATCCCCGTTCAAGTTCTATGCCTGACTGTCCCAATCCGCTGATGAACCCATCTGCAGTGGAGTCGCTCAATCCTGCGATGGTGCGCCCCCCGACCGGGTCGGCCGTTCAATATTAAGTTCCACAAAGCACCCACGCTTGAGGCGCACTCACAGTCAGCTCACATCAGGTAAGGGAGAACCAGGTGCATCCTGCGCCATGCAGCACCTGACGCGTTTCGGGCCCCGCCCTTAATCATAGGTTCACTGCTACTGGATAACTGCCGCCAAGAAAACTACCAATGTTTGTACCCTCTTTTATTCAATTCAGGTGAGTCGGAACATCACACATTGCATGTTGGGATCGGTAGTTTCAAAAATCATACCCCAGTGGGCTGGAAGGCAGTCACTCCAGAATTTTCAAAACATCAAGGGTGCACCGTTCTGTTACATCCCCGTTCAAGTTCTATGCCTGACTGTCCCAATCCGCTGATGAACCCATCTGCAGTGGAGTCGCTCAATCCTGCGATGGTGCGCCCCCCGACCGGGTCGGCCGTTCAATATTAAGTTCCACAAAGCACCCACGCTTGAGGCGCACTCACAGTCAGCTCACATCAGGTAAGGGAGAACCAGGTGCATCCTGCGCCATGCAGCACCTGACGCGTTTCGTATATATATATATGCACAAACTACTCGAACCACAACTCTGACAGTCCCACAGTCCTCGCCGGAGTGAAGACACGAGAGCCGACCCAGTATACAGGTGAGAAAGTTATTTATTTATTTCCGCATTCAACATAACGTTTCAGCCTGCCCAGAGGCCTTGATCACACAACGCTAGTTAGGGAACAGGTGAGTTTTAAAGTGCTAGTGCTCAATAAACAAGTTGCGTGATTGGTTAAAACATCAAGTCTGCCCGATAGACATAGAAGATAAATGCTACATTTTTCTTGAAGGAGCCAAACCATTGGATATAGAGGATGATAAACAACCTCCTGAAAAGACAACATGGTGTTTAAATAAATGTATAAATACACATGATTCGCATTATTTAAAAAATACTGCCTGCATAAAATACATAGCAAAAATCCTTTCCAGCAAATAATATACTTGAAAAGATGCTAAGAAAAAGGAGGAACATGACAATATCTCTAGTCAAAGATATTGCACGCATAATGTTATTTTCATATTAACATTCTAGAACATCCTCATTTAATATAACCCCAATGGGTAAATACATGTTAATTGTGCTACATTCAAGTATAAACGAAAACTTTTGAAATACGGACATCTTAGTTTTTCAACCCACTGCAACAAAGTGTAAAAATACTCTGCAAAATAGTGCGTTCTGTATAAAAGAATAAATTCATTCATAAAGAACAATTGAAACCAATTTTAAGGTTAAAAGAACCACTGTACTATGCTGGAGGTGAGCAAGCTTTAGCCATCCAAATTCCTGTAAAATAAAGTTGTAATACAGAAACCAGGAAAGTGGACGGTGGAGCCAATCAGAGCAGGATAATTGATGTATTTCGGAAACATAGATAAAACTATAAACACGTATAGAAATCCTCACTGGCATTTAGGCCCAGTGGATTTTTGCTGTCTAGTTCTATAATATACCTTGTCTCAAGGGCCCGTAGAATAGCCTCATGATTACCACCCCTCCTCAGTGATGGAACTGCGTCTATGACAAAGTAAGTCAGCAGTTGACTCTGATTATCATGGAGTTCTTTAAAGTGACGCGCAACCGGATAGGTTGCATCACCGGTGTTTATAGCCCTTATGTGCTGGAGTATCCGTTTGTGAACCTGCAACTTGGTACTACCCACATATTGCAGGCCACACGAACACTCCAGCACATAAACGGCAAACTCTGTCCTGCATGTCAATTGTTTATAAATAACACGGGGTGTTTCAGAGAAAGGTGTAGTGAATTGGGTCTTATTGACCCCGTGTTTGCAGGCTTTACAGACAGCACATTTTCTGAAGCCTTTACTAGCTTTAAGCCATGTGGTGTTGGGTAACACCTCCGGACTAGATTTCACCAGGGCGTCACTTAAAGCCTGTGCTTTCCTGAACAAAATGTCGGGCTTGGCTGGCATAAGTTTGCCAATCACTGGATCACTCGATATTAGATTCCAGTTTTTGTGACGATTGTTCAGAGAGCTTGATGTAGCCGGCTGTATGTTAATACTAGTCTGACAGGAGGATTAGGATCGATAGGTTCTGCTACTAGAGATTTCTTATGTAGCAGGAGATCTTTCCTAGCAATAGCATTAACTTTGCGGATGGCAGTATCTATTGAATTCATGGTATAACCCCTGGCCAAAAACCACGCCTTGCTCTCTTCCTGTGCTGTCCTGCATTGATCCTCTGTGCTGCAAATGCGTCTGATTCGCAGCATTTCCCCATAAGCAATACTGTGAATGAGATGCGCCGGATGATGACTTTTAGCATGTAAGACAGTATTGCCTGCTGTAGGCTTCCTATACAGAGTAGTTTCAAATTTGTTGTTATTAACCAATATTTCTACATCTAGAAAACAAATTCGTTCCTGACTAATGGTGGAAGTAAAATTAAGATTGAATGAATTCTGGTTTAAACGGTCAATGATTTTGTGCTCTCCGCACTACACTTCCCATAATACACAGTCTCATCTGAGCCTCCCATTGGTGGGTGTGTCATATGGAAAATGGTGAAGTGGGTCAGAGGTTGCCCACACCGCTTCCGATAAAGCCACTGAAGAGAAGCATATGGAGCTTCGAAACGCGTCAGGGAGATCCATTACGGAGCGGCATCTACAAGCGGAACCCCGTCCTTACCTACACATAAATCAAGGTGCTGGTCGTTTGCTACTTAAAGGTGGACAACTTTTTGAGTGATATATATATATATATATATATATATATATATATATATATATATTCGCTTAAAAAAACATAGTTTTTAGGGGTGTTATAGTTAGTTGGACATTTCACTCGTACAAAACCATTTAAATTCCTCCGTTATAGTTAGTTGTACTAACTATAACTCACACGCCCGCAATCCACTGCTGATGATGTCACATATTACATCATTCATGACATGGTCAGTGACATCACTGATGACATCACTAATGACATCTCAAATGACATCACTGATGACATCATCCACGTGACAATCTGATATATCTTATCATACACTAGTATAACCTTTCAACACTCATTATAAAATATGGAGTACCATATTTGAAATGATTGACACACCATTACACGTTCCTAAAAACCCACTCAGTGATTCCTACATCTACACACACATCTAAACCATTACCTATAGATTCCCATAGACTTAAAACGCGCCACAGGGCGTGTTTGCACACATATCACCTCAGGCCCCGCCCTCTACCTTCACCACTGTGCAAATGCGCCCCGTGGTACTTTTTAAGTTGGGGGATTACGTCCGCTTGAATCCTGAGGGTCCCTGGGGTCCAACTAGCCCACCTGGTACCTCCAGTAGGCTGCGTTGCAGAGAGGTGTAAAAAGGGGTGTGGCCTGGAGCGTCTCTCTGCAACGCAGCTCTGTGGCGCTTACTGGAGGTACCTGGTGGGCTAGCTGGCCCCCAGGGACCCCCAGTATTGAAGTGGAATTAATTCCCCAATTTAAAACGTGCCACAGGGCGCATTTGCAGAGTGTTTTTGTGAGGGGGCTGGGCCTAGGGACGATCGCGTCTTTTATTTTTGAAAGAGGGGCTTTGTGGCCCCACTTCATTTTACTTTTTTGGGGCCATGGGGACCCCATCCCCCAGGGCCTCACCCCCAAATTAAGATAAAAAAAATTATTTACAGGAAGGGGGCAGCGTGGCCCCCCTCCCGTGGACAATTGTGGGCCCCGGGGACCCCATCCCCCGGGGCATGGCCACATTTTTAAATGTTTTTATGGCAGGGGGCTGCGTAGCCCCCCTCCTCGGGCCACATAAGGCCCCGGGGACCCCATCCCCGGGGGATGGGCATTTTTTTTTTTTTTTCATTCTTAATCGGGGAGGGCATCCCCTGGGGCCTGGACTCTCGTTGGGGACCGTGGGGGGAGTCCTCAATACCCCCACGGTCCCAGCCGGCTCCCCACCTCCTGCGGGAGCCGGCATTGCTTTTCCACATGGGGAGCAGCTAACATGCTGCTACTCATGTGAAAAAGCAATCTGCTTTCCTTCATTGAAGCGAGAGCAGGTTTTCTGTTCTCGCTTCAATGAAGCAAAGCAGTTTGCAATGGCAGGGTGGGAGCCACACGGCTCCCTCCCTGCCATTGCAAACAGAAGTGTCCCGTGGATGGCACCCCGGGACACTCCAGAAGCCATCCCTGGGGGGGGTGGCGGTCCCCAGGGCCTGTACAAGGCTCCAGGAGGGGGGCCACGAGGCCCCCTCCCACAATTGTTCGAAGCCCCTTGGGTGGCGGTCCCCGGGGCTGAGGGGGCCTCAGAGCCCCCAACACCTTATTTTAAGTAGCCCCGGGGGTGGCACTCCCCGGTGCTGTTGGGGCCTGAGAGCCACCCCAACCAATTCAAGAAGCCCCAGGGGTGGCGGTCCCCGGCGCTACGGGGGGCCGTGAGCCCCCGCCTATAATATGTTGAAGCCCCGGGGGTGGTGGCCCCTGGGGCTGGGGGGGCCTCAGAGCCCCCCACACCTTATTTTAAGTAGCCCTGGGGTGGGGGTCCCCGGGGTTGGGGGGCCTGAGAGCCCCCCACCCAATTCAAAGAAGCCCCGGAGGTGGCGGTCCCCAGGGCTGCGGGGGGCCGTGAGTCCCCCACCTATAATATGTTGAAGCCCCGGGGTGTGGTTGTCCCCCGGGCAGTGTGGGGGGATTGGGACCCCCCCACACTTGTTTTGATGATGCCCTCTGGATTTGGCCCCCCGGGGGCAAATTAGCATATTTAGCACAGGAGACCCGCTTCATTCATGACATGGTCAGTGACATCACTGATGACGTCACTGATGACATCTCAAATGACATCACTGATGACATCACTGATGACATCATCCAGTGAATGTGGTTTGGTTCGATATTTAAATATGTATTATATATATAGAAATCTGCATTGAAGAATGAGTTGATATATAAATATCTGGATGGAGGATTTAGTAGCAGTGTGATTGACTGTTTACTTGACTATTTATAGTATCTCACTAAATATATTGGATAGTGACTAAACTGTGTGAATATCTGTACCACTTTGTCAGTTGTTGTGTAAACTGCTGCACCAGTTGGTTACTAGCTATGTGAAAGTCTATATTATTTATTGATTAGTTAACTGAGTATTTGTATGGGTGAGTGAATGTGTGTGTGGTTGGGTGTGAGGTGTGTGACTGTCCAAAGATGTGTAAATAGTTGATTTAGTAGGTATATGAGGTTAAGACTGCATGCGGAAACAGTTGTTTGGGTGAGTGAATGTCTTTATGGGTGTACTGATGAGTAAATATATTTCTCAATGATACATGTCCAACAAAGTAGGAATATAAAAGGCAGTGTAGGTGGCAGTTGTATATAAATAAGTATCCATACGACTCAGTGATTGTATGAGTGACTGTATGGATAACTGTATACTTGTAATAGTGATTTTATAACACACTAAGTATGAGTTACTATCTATACGAATAAATAACGTGGTGTCTGCATAAGTGTGTAGCTGAGTAAATGTAAGAATGATCATTGTTTGCATAAGTGAGTAGCATGACTGCATAACTGAATAGGATATGTGCTGGTGTGTAATGTCGACATAGGTGTATAAGTATATGTGATAGTGTTCTATTGATCATTGACAGCATGTATGAGTGAATCTATAGGTAAGTGGTTAGATGTGTGTGTAGATCTAGGAATCACTGAGTGGGTTTTTAGAAACTTGTATTGGTGTGTCAATGGATTCAAGTTATGTACTCTGTATTTTACAGTGAGTGATGAAAGGTAATAATAGTGTGTGATGAGGTGTATCTGATTGTCACGTGGATGATGTAATCAGTGATGTTATCAGTAATGTCATTTGAGATGTCATCAGTGATGTCACTGACCTTGACATGAATGAAGTAATATGTGACATCATCAGCAGTGGATTGCGGGCGCGCGAGTTACAGTTAGTGCAACTAACTATAACGGAGGAATTTCAATGGTTTTGTATGAGTGAAATGTCCAGCTAACTATAACACCCCCGAAACCTATGTTTTTTTCAGTGAATTTCTAAGGTTTTTTAAATGATAATTCCTAACTATAACATACCTGAAACCTATGGTTTTTTCAGTGAATTTCAAAGTGTTTTAAAATGATAATTCCTAATTATAAAGTTCATTAAGCATATCTGTTTTTTTCTATCTTTTTTAATGATCATCCCATTCTCAACCTAGTAAAAACTGCAAATATTACCACTCTTCAATTGATTCCTTCCTCCAACAAAACCGCCATAAACCAGAACCATAACTAATGTTAATAAAATACAAACTAGGTGTTCCAGTAGAAAAAAACCACCACTTCCCCATATTTTCAACAGCAAGCCAAATCTGCAATGCTACCTAAAAAAACAGCTGATAGTTCCACTTACCACTAACAAATTAACATTAACATTTAACTAGTGTAAGAACGTCGACAATGTACTACGTGAATTACATCCAACTCACACCTATATTTAAAGACGAATATGTGATAGAGGTACTAACTAATAACACCCAGCGCCACCACCACTACAACCACCCCTCCTGACCCCACCTCATCTACTACCTCAGAGGCAGCGCAAAACAGGACAACGGACCTTCCCAAAATAATATATCCCCTCAACAGCACACTAGCTGAATGGTAAGAGATGTGGCAACCAACTATGTATGAGGGAAGGAACTCGCACATTAACAATAATTTACACAATGCCAAGACTACCGGTGATATGCTATACACAACTCACTATACAAACCAAAAACTTTTCCGTGTGTAGATATAGTATTGATATGTGTAGTGTACTGCACAGTGGACGCAACCATATTATCCCAGACACTGGGAAATATCTCGGTCATGAAGCTGGGTGGGCTGGTCCAACGTACGAAACTCCAGCGCAAGAGTATAAATAATTAGGCTACGCCTTGGGCATGGTTCACTTGTGCGCAGACAAAAGACTCTGCCACAGCGAAGGTCCTTACCCTGCCACATTGCTGCCGCCATGACCATATGCCTCCTCGATACAGGCCCATTGCGAACCCAGCGCCACAGCACCGCAGACTTATGTCTGTATTGACTACTGCCTTCGATCTACACTGTGGACAGCAGGGTTCACAACTTGAACTCAGATTTGGATCTACACTACAGACAACATTAAACTAAGCCTTTCTTTATTTAATGCAGAGACAATTGTACTATAAGTCTTTAGATTTTGTTAAAGGATGTGACAAAAAGCATTCCTCGATTTCTGTACTGACTACTGCCTTCTATCTACACTGCGGACAGCAGGGTTCACAACTTGAATTCAGCTTTGGATCTACACTACAACAGCACTGAATTTAGCCCTGCTTTATTTAAGGCAGATTGTACTGTATGTCTTCAGATTTTGTTAAAATAAGTGACAAAAAGCATTTCTCCATGTCTGTGTCGACTACTGCCTTCGATCTACACTGCGGACAACAGGGTTCACAACTTGAATTCAGCTTTGCATCTACACTACGGACAGTAGGGAATTCAGCCTTGATTTATTTAATGCAGAGACAATTGTACTGTATATCTTCAGGTTTTGTTAAAATAAGTGACAAAAAGCATTTGTCGATATCTGTGCTGACTACTGCCTTCGATGTACACTGCGGACAGCAGGGTACACAACTTGAATTCAGCTTTGGATCTACACTACGGACAAAATTGAATTAAGCCTTGATTTATTTAATGCAGAGACAATTGTACTATATGTCTTCAGATTTTGTTAAAGGATGTGACAAAAAGCATTCCTCGATGTCTGTGCTGATCACTGCCTTCGATCTACACTGCGGACAGCAGGGTTCACAACTTGAATTCAGCTTTAGATCTACACTACGGACAGCATGAAATTCAGCCTTGCTTTATTTAAGGCAGAGACAATTGTACTCTATGTCCTGAAATTTTGTTAAAGGATGTGACAAAAAACATTCCTCAATGTCTTTACTGACTACTGCCTTCGATCTACATTGTGAGGGCTCACCATTCAGGTGGAATGGCGATAGCACATGACACATGACACATTCCAGTAAGCAAGAGACATTGTACCAGTGCGACCCGCCCAAACGACGAATCATCGCAGGATAGGCACATGCTGAGTTCTTCAGGTACCACCAACTCACTGCACCACAAGTCATCTTCACGTGGCCATATTAAGGCAGAATTCATAAGGCAAAAAACATTGCTACCAGTGCGGCTCCCCCAGACCACGCATCATCGCAGGTTACGTACACGCTCAGTGCCAAAGGTACTACTAACTCAGTACCCCATAAGTCATCGCCACGTGGCCGTATTCAGGCAGAATTCAACAGAAAAAAGGCTTTGGTTGGTCTGAATGTGGCCCCCCTGGACCACGCATTATCGCAGTGTACGTACAAGCTCAGCGCTAAAGATACTACTAAGTCAGTGCACCATAAGTCATCGCAAAGAAGAGTGAACAGTTTTATGTCAGCAATGAGGCATACTATCACTTTTAAATCGAATTGATGCAGAATTCAATAGACAAAAGACATTAGTCCAATTACTGTGCCCCCCCAACCACGCATCATCGCAGGGTACGTACACGCTAAGCGCCAAAGGTACTACTAACTCAGTGCACCATAAATCATTGCCACATAGCCTTATCAAGGCAGAATTCAGTAGGCAAAAGACATTGCTACCAGTGTGGCTTGGCCGGAGCACGCATCATCGCAGACTCCACAGAACATTGATGCTTCAGGTGCTGCTAACTCAGTGCACCACTAATCATCGCTGGTTGCAGACACGCTAACTTACCAATACTGTGTAGCTCTACTCAACGCCACCTGGCCGTGGGCTCTTGCTAACCGCTGCCTGCTGCCTACACTGCGGCCATCAGAGCACACAATTAAATAGAGTCTTGTTTCATTATTTGCAGAGTGTAGTACCAAACTAAGTACAACATCCTTCAAACCTACACAATATCCCTTTAGTAGCCTTCCTTCAAGAACTTCTTTTATATCAGTTCTAGGTTTAATTGAATAACAAAATTCACCCTGCAAGTGCAAAGGAACACTGAATGGCAGTCTACACTGCGGACAGCACAGGTCACAATTTGAACTATAATGTCCCTGAAACCTACACATTTCGACAACATATTCCATATATGTTTCGTCTTTTATTTGAATCATGATTACAGATGATGCAGTCCAGTAGGCAACAGACAATGCTTCCAGTGCAGCCCATTCGGACCACGCATCATCGCAGGGTGAGCACACAATGAACACCAGGCATACCACAAACTTAGTACACCATAAATAATCACCACGTAGCCTTATTAAGGCAAAATTCAGTAGTCAAAAGACATTCTTACCAGTGTGGTCTGCCTGGACCACGCATCATCGCAGGCTCCACACAAACCGCCCCTACCTCAGAGCACCACAGCTCATGAACCCTTTACAATAGAATCTTCTGTGTATTATTTCACATGTAGTGCTCCTACCTTTGTACAGCAGAAGTCATAAACCGTTTGTGATGGAATATCTGTGTATGATATGATGATAACTATTGTACTTGTTACCAACAGCAATGTGATAAAATGGAGTCGAGCGCATGTGCCCGTACCCATTTCAACAATCTATCTGTGTCTGTGTATTCATTATGTTTGTAAAATTCTGCCCCTGGGCCCTACCACATTATATTGTGCTGTAAACAGCGGATGCAAACATCTTACCTCTGGCAGTAACAAAAACTTCGGTTATCTAACATTCTCTCGCTCATTCTACAAATACGAACGTAGAAACTGGATCATTACAATACTGCAAGCAAAGTGTATAGTAAATTTATAAGTGTGTGCTATTGCAGGAGTTTTTTTTGTAGCATATTTATATAGCGTGAAGTCGACCCAAACTATGTCAGCGATTTACATGAGCACCATATTTACAGTACATTTTCAGGCACGCGTAGATTACGTGATTTGTCTACAATAACAGGATGTGGATGCGACTCCGAGGCTCGAACACTGATTTCCAGCACCAAGTTCGACAGTATACCCGAATGACCACATAGGTATATATATTAGCTGCCCTTCATGTGCCAAAAACTGCAACCTAAAGCTTTCACAGCCCTGTATTACTACAGCTACAACACTCCACTGAATGTACAACAAACATTGATATTCGCAGAAATGCGTCATGTCCACCATCTTTTATGTGTGGAACTCTGAATGAATGTAGGGTCAGTGATTCCCCATACCTTCCATGTTGGCCAAGTTGTGGGACTTCACAGACATAATGACACATTTGCGTTTAAGACCCGGGTGACGGCAGCACTACTACACAGACACCCGATTCAGTTGATTTCTGATATAGCTCACGACGGAGCCACGCCCATAGCTCCGGAGTCATTGTTCACAGCCTCGTGCAGCACTGGCATACGTCAGGCCAGCCCACTCCGCTTACGCTCACTGCACCTGCCAGTAAGGAGATCTCTAATCCCTCTTAAATGTACAGGCGGGTTGCTGCCTGCACAGAGAAACATGGAGCAATTTTTAAACAGCTGCTCCCTATTTCTCTTTAATGCGCTGCCCTGGGGGCAGTATGAGTTTGCGGCTTCCCTGAGGGCAGCGCATTCTACATAACAGGGCGCTCTTTTTCTCTTTGTATCCTTACAGGGCTTGTAGTATTTTTCTCAGTTTACGAGTAGTAAAGTTAGGACTCCTAATTTTAGGACTCTTAATTTGAGAAAGTAAAGTTAGGACTCCTAACTTTAGGACTCCTAAACTGAGAAAACTCCTAAGTTTAAGACTTTCGGTATTCACAGAAGGCATTTAGGAGTCCTAAAGTTAGGACTCCTAACTTTACTACTCCTAAACTGGGAAAAATCCTAACTTTAAGATTTTCGGTATTCACAGAAGGCATTTAGGAGTCCTAAAGTTTTGTGAATACCAAAATGAGTAAGTGCCTTCTGTGAATACCAAAATGAGTAAGTGCCTTCTGTGAATACCAAAATTGTAGTAAGTTTAGGATTTTGTCCTAAGTTAGTTCTGTGAATCGGGCCCTTCGTGCTTGCGACACGACTGCAGCAATGTGTAACTTTTGGGCCAACAAATACGTCAGAATTTCGGATGCATCTGTCAATCCTTGCACCATGGTGTGCCGGGTCTGGTGGCTCAGTGGACTAATGCATCTACAGCAGGGGCCTGTGTTCGACCTCATGGTCACAGGTTTAAATCCCGTTAGGTCCACTCAGCCTTTCATCCATCTGAGGTCGATAAAATGAGTACCGTTGAGTTGGGTTACAACAAACATCTGTTATTCAGCGCCAAGATACCCGTAGTGGTGAATGTGCGCTTTACAAATACACATGTTATGTTATGTTATGTAAGAAGCAGAATTTCTCTCTGCTTCCACTACAGGAGCAAACATTGTTCAAAACCAAAGTTTGCTCCTACTCCGCAGGCGCACTACTGATTGCGCCGGGTGGGAGTCACACTTACGGCCCCAGGGATATGGTCCATGGGGCTGTAGTACAGCTGAGAGAGTGGGGCAGTGTGCTCCCTCCCAAAAACAAATTGCACACTGCCCTAGGTGATGGGGTCCCTGTGGGCTCCTAGGCTTGGGAAAGGGGGTTGCATGCACCCTTCACCCAAACAATTGCACGCGACTTCAGAGACCGGGTCCTCTGGCCTTGCTGAGCCTCAGGGATGTGGGCTGCAAACCACCCTCCCCATAAAAATTGCCCTCAACCATGGAGTAAGCAGTCCCCGGAGACTTCCTGAGGCTCAGGGTGGTGGGCCACAAATCCCCTCCACAAAAATAAATACAAAAATAAACCCCCTGGCCTACATTGTAAAGAGCCGGACCTCGCCCTGGTACTGCTCATTTGAGAATCCTCCATGGATCTGTGGTCCTGTCCAAAAGAAAATACAGTTTTTCGACCCTGGGGAGTCCTTCTGGGACACCCCCACCAGACCTGGGGGCAGGGTACTGCTACTCTATGTCTTTATAATTTATTTTCAGAACAGTGGGCTGATTCCCCTAGTCCTTAAATGGTTGCCATCACATATTTGTTGATGCAGTAGCAACCAATCAGATTTTATTTCTAGATCTGTTGGCTCTGCAGATCCCTATGTGTGTAAAGTACAGAGTGGGAGTTGCAACTCTGTTGTTATAGAGATAGGCATTCCTCAGATTTTTGCTTGCTAAGAACTTTGCCATTGGACGAATCCCCACGACACTTTGCAGACCTGTTACTTTTCCTACATTGTGGATGATGCAAAGTTTCACCGTAATTTATTATGGGAGGGCAATGAAAAAAGTGGGGCCCCTGCATGAATTTTTACACTAATGCATTTTCCATAGACGTTTTAAACAGATGTAGCACCAAAATGCCAGTCAAAGCTTTATAAAAATTGGCATGAATATTGATTATGGGGTGGAAAGGATCCTTTTTGGTACTAGATATAATTTGGTTAAGTAGTTTTAAAGCTACAAGGCAAAAACACTTAGCGATATATTGGTCCGCAGTATACCGTGGTAATTTTGCAGCATACTGCGGTACCTGCCAAAGACAAGGTGATTGTGTAAAGAAAGCCCTTATAAAATTAATAGAAATACTTAAAGGAAGCCAGTCTGTGTTGTGGGTTAGAAGTTAAAATATAGTATAGTAGTTGTGTAGAACAGCTTGTGAAGTCTTGATATACTTTAGGTAAGTATCTAAAAGTAGGGAAAAGTCGTTTTAATACTTTATTTATTTTTAAAAGTTTATGAAACACCGCAGTACTATCTAGAAAGTAGTAGTACTAAAATATATTTTCTTTAAAAAGTAAATATATAAAAAAAATTTAAAATACACTGTACTACAATGTATTTCCGAAATATAGTGTACTGCAGTGTAGTATAATTTGTTTGCATATTTAATTCACTTTTTCCTGTAACTACCCCAGTATTTTCTAAGTACTAGCACTGTACTCCGTAAACTTTTTTTTAATGTATTAAGTTATAAAATTACTTTTCCTTGCCTTTCCATATTTACCTAATCTGCTTCATTAATACTTTTAAAGAGTTTTATATAGCCCAACTTGACCTGAAGATATCAGGTATCAGAGCGCTTTACATGAGGACCAGTTACATTACAGACTGACACATTCATTTTTGTTAGGCAAGGGGATATTAAGTGATTTGCCCAGAATCACAGGTTGTTGAAGCATTGTTGTCGGGACACAAACCCGGTTTCCCAGCTTCGAGGTCGACTGCTGTAGCCGTAAGGCTACATCCTCTCCCCATTATGCACTTATAATACAGTAGTGTACTATATTTCCACTTAAAACCCAGAATACTGATTAAGTGTGCTCTAAACGATATGGCTACCTTTTAATTTGATCAGGGCTTTCATTTGCCCAATTATATACTGTTTTCTCATCGCTATGTACCACGGTATACCATCAAGTTAACACAGAAATCGCGGCCCAATATATAACTACGTTTTTGTGCCTTATAATTTTAAGATAACAACAAAAGAGTGACTAAAGTGGCAACCTAGGAATGGTCGCGCTAAACAACAGAAGAAGATAAACATAACCAGTGTTTGTAAAAGGAACCCTCACTCACCGACCTGGTTGGTGACATGCTTCATCATAGGGTTCCACCAGAGAAGCAGAATGCTTCCCTGGTGTGCTTCTACGCCTGGTTACAGCGGAGCAGGATGTTCAGAATGCGTGTGTGCACAGGTGATGAAAGTGAAAAAGTGAGATTAAAAGGTATTTGGTACTAGCCTATCAACTAATTTATTAAAGGCCGACCAAAGGCCGTTAAAATGAGTGAGACGGATGTAGACCAGTTCTATAAAGTAGCTGGTAGCATCCGATTTAGGGTGTTTTTTAGGAATTGGTCAACATGTTTCTGCTTTCAGGTGCTATTCGCAAAGCATTCGTCAGGACCTATACAAGGTTCCACGGCGGTATGTGCTCACTAAGGCGCACCCTAACCTGTGGAACAGAACGATATGGTACAACTCACGGTTATACCAAGAAAGTCTTGTGAAGTTTCGTAGACCTTTGGGAACGTAAAAGCATGAAGTCAATTACTTCATGGGACCGGCAGGGGAGGGGGAACCAACACCCGGGCATTTCCCGTCTTGTTAGTTCCAGCGTTGTACTTCAACGATTCCTCCCTGGCCCGTATAATTTTAACCCTATTGAACATTTTTATCTACACCTATACAGCCATTTTTTACTAGAGCTGTTTAAAATTCACTCAATTACATAATATGCCAAACCACTCATTGGACCACACGCCTCTCCACACCTCTCGATGACTAGTCACTCCACTCTACTATATGTCACTGCACTTCACAACAGTCCACTCCACTCTATCACACTCCACAATACTCCGCTCTCCCCTATGCCACTCCACTCAATGCCACTCGACTCTACATTATTCCACTCTCGGCCACTCGACTCTAGACCACTCCACTCTATGATGTTCCACTCTACACCACTCCAGTCCATTATATTCCACTTTATGGCACAGCGTTCAACGCCTCTCCAATTTAGCCACTCAATTCTGTGCTATTCCACTCTATGCTATTCCAGTCTATGCTATTCCACTCGACACCACTCTACTGTATGCCACTGTGCTCTATGTCACCCCACTCTATGCCACTCCACTCTATGCTATTCCACTCTATGCCACTCCTCTCTCTACCCCTCTACACCACTCCACTCTACGCCATTCTACTCTACAACACTCCACTCTAAACCACCCCTCTTTACAGATTCCACTCTATGCCACTCTATCATATTCCACTGTACACCACTGAACTGTATGCCACTCTACACCACTTCACTCTATGACCCTCCAATCTATACCACTCTACTGTACGTCCTCCACTCTAAGCCACTCCATTCTATTACACTCCACTCTATGATAGTCTACACTATGCCACTTGACTCTGCATCACTCTACACCACTCCACCGTACAGTATTCCACTTTATTCCACTCCCCTCTATTCCACTCTACTTTATGGCACTCTACTGTAGGCTAGTCCATACGATTCCACATTACTCTAATCTACTCCACTCCACTCTACACCTTTACAGCCTTTGCAACCACTCTATGCTGCTCCACACTATGCTATTCCACTCCGCGCCACTCCTCTCTATGCCACTCCACTCTATGCTATGCTACTTTACTCCACTCCTCACTATTCTACTCTATACCAATGTGCTCTATGCCACTCCACTGTATGCCACTACAGTCTATGTCAGTACGCTTTGTCCTCCAATGTACTCTTTGACACTCCACTCAACACACTACACTCTATGCTATTCCACTGTATGGCACTCAACTCTACGCCACTCTATGCCACTACATTACTCTGTTCTATACCACTCCATGCCACACCACTACACTCCAACTGTAGTCTTTGCTACTCCTCTCTATACCATCCCACTCCACTCTACGGTATTACACTCATCACCACTTCACTCTGGGCCACTCCACTCTAAGCCATTCAACTTTATGCCACTCCACTCTACGTTATTCCACTTTATGCTACTCCACTCTATGCCACTCCACTCTATGCCACTCCATTCTACACCACTCCATTCGATGCCACTCTACTGTACACCACTGTATTCTTTGCCGCTCTACTCTATGCTATTCCACTCGAAGCCACTTCATTCTATGCCACACTGCACCACTATACTCAACGCCACTTCACTCTGGGCCACTCCACTCTAAGCCATTCAACTTTATGCCACTCCACTCTGCGTTATTCCACTTTATGCCACTCCACTCTATGCCACTCCATTCTACACCACTCCATTCTATGCCACTCTACTGTACACCACTGTATTCTTTGCCGCTCTACTCCATGCTATTCCACTCGAAGCCACTTCACTCAACACCATTCCAATCTACAACGCCATTCCAATCTACACCACTTCACCCTACGCCACTCCACTCTACCCACCCCACTCTACACCCCTCCACTTTACGCTATTCCACTTTCAGTCACTTGATGATTCTACATCACTCAATGCCAATCCACTTTATGCCACTTCAGTGTATGCCACTCCACTCTACCCTATTCCATGGTATGCAACTACACTCTCCCCACTCCATTCTATGCTATTTCACTCTACGCCACTCTACTGTATGGCACTCTACTGTATGCCACTCCACTCTATACCACTCCACTCCATGCCACTCCACTCTACCCACTCCACTCCATGATATTTCACTTTACCCCACTCAACTGTACGCCACTCTATGCCACTCCACTGTCCACCATTCCACTCTGTATGCCACTTCACTCTACTCCTCTCTGACACTCCACTATACAACACTACCTTCTATGACACTGTCCTCCCCTGTACTCTTTGACACTCCACTTAATGACATTCCCCTCGGCGACACGTCACTCTATGATTTGAAACACTTTTTTATTAAAAAATTAAAACCTTTGAAATTCAATGAAAACAAAACATTCTAAACTTATAGTTATAGCTAATATTTATAATTTATGCATCACCTTCAAGTTACTATAGCTTTATTTATTCTTTATATACAAACCAAACTTAAACTACACAAACATTAAAAACTCTAAAGTTATGGTTATACCTTAACTACTTCGGTGCTGATGATGAGCTCAGCTCGTCATCAGTTGCGCCGCTCGCAGGCTGATGACGAGCTGAGCTCGTCATGTAACACGCGTTTTTAAAAAACGCCGCGTACCGTGGGAAAAGCCGCAGCGCGCATGCGTTTAAGGGGTATATTTATCAAAGAGTTGTGCTGCCCTTGCATCACACAAGGAGACAGAAGGGTAAAGCAACTACTAAGTCAGATTTTGCAAGGCCACCCTCCATGGCCCTGCATGGCTTGATAAATCTAGAGTAATGCAACGCAGCACATTGTGTGCCAGCACAAGGAATGGACTGGAATGCGTAGTATAATGTTAAATATGGGGAATTCCTGCCCTTTCCCTTTCGCCCAATGCAGAACTGCATGAAACTTTGATAACCATGCCCCTAAATTTATAATTTCTGCACCACCTTCAAATTACTAGAACTCGCACACCTCTGTACACAGTATTGTCAACCCGCTAACTACACTACATGAACTATATCTTGTGCCTTTTCGATGCACTGCTGAGACCCTTCCTTCTTACATGTGAAATCATAACATTCATAACAACACCTACGACATCTTAAATTACATAATTTGTTAGAACACTGCGCATGGTGGAGTTGCAAGCACGCAGTCGGCAAGAGGATCCTTGGGCACCTCCATGTCACAAAGAACCCTGATGTAGCCTATCAAGTACTAGAAGATTTCTTGGAAAAACATAACAACGAACTTAAACTTTTTTGCACTTGAGTAGGATTGCTGCTCTGACCCTTGGTGACCGGGAAATTAAACTTTGCATGTTCAGATGACTTCTGATTGTTGGAATTGGATGCAAAGCCCCCAAATGGCCGGAATGCCAGGTGCCCACTATGGCCAGCCCGGCCCTGGACATGAATGAGGAAGTATCAGTGCATATTGGTCAGTGAACCTTATTCTGCGTACTGACTGCAAGCGTTGGACTTGGGATTTGATTCTTCCCATATCCCCATCCTCCCCTTCCCCCCACTTTTCTCTTCTCTCTTTCCCCTGCGCTTTCCTCTTTTTCACTATGACTTTTCTTTTTGCTATGACTCAGTTTTTTCTTATGATTTGTCAGCATTATTCAGTGTTACCTTCAATGATTTGTTGATTATTATTCGGATGGTTCCTATTTAACACTTGCATGTGGCTAATAGGTGATTTTCCAACACTAATTTTTTAATACACTCTTTCTGGTATATTGTATTTTATGGGTTGAATTTTCTGTTTATATTTCCTGCTGGCTGTTGTTCATACTTTGCATCATGCCTTGTGAGGTATATGCTGCAGGAGTTAGCAGCTGCAGAGGAGGGAACAGTTTTAAATTATTATTTCCTTACTTACCTTTGCTTATTATTTTCTTATATCTTCTTTGTTTGTAAAACTCTGGTATTTTGGCTGTTATTAAGTTCTCTGATTCACATTAGTGTGGAGTAATTTCCCCCCGGTTCTCATGGTGTTTACGGGTGTTTCTTGAATTTATATGCCCACTTGGACTTGATACTTTGTTGAAGGACTGTCTGTGAATGACAAAAACACTTGGGAGATTGCATAGAGTAACACTTCTTTCTATTTTGATTTATGGATTGTCATTTCAGGATTATGAGTGTTGTAGGATGGGTGGTTCCTTGAGCTGTATGCCCACTTGGGATTGATATCATACTGAGGGACTCACTTGGATGAGCGCAACGCTGAGATTAAATATAGAAATACTCTTTAATTTTGTTGTTCTCATCTCAGAACTATGTGCATGACAACACTGTTGTAATGTATTCTCTGATGTGGGCGACACCTGATAATCCTCTGTATATATACTGAGAGGGGCAATGGATTAATGGATAATGTAGTTCTGTTTTGTTCGTACATTTTTATGAATTGGCAAGAATCATTTAATATGAGTCGCCTTTGTTCTCTCTAACTGATTGAGGGTGGAAACATCTGTCAATTTGATGTATTTGCTATTTGTTCACCTACTCTACACCAAGAGGATTAATAGAACCATGGGTAATGTAGTTTTGTTACATTCCGATATTTTCAGGAAACACCATCAATTATCAAATTTGTAAACAATGTTGTTTGTTATATCTTGTCCCTAGCTGGGTGAATATTTGGTCCAATGAGAAGGTTTCCTTTATCCAAGCAGTAATTTTGGATTGCCTCTTATTGGATCATGCCCTGAAAATACCTTGCTAAGATATATAAAAGAAACATT
This sequence comes from Lissotriton helveticus, assembly GCF_964261635.1. Taxonomy (NCBI): domain Eukaryota; kingdom Metazoa; phylum Chordata; class Amphibia; order Caudata; family Salamandridae; genus Lissotriton; species Lissotriton helveticus. The sequence goes on from NC_136063.1 coordinate 985,365,958, forward strand.
ATGATTCATCAAGCCGAAAACAGCTCGCAAAGGGTCAGATTCTGAGAATCTGGCCCTTTGCAAGCGCAATTTTTGCATTTGGGATTCATCATCCCAAATGCAAAAATCGCTAATACAGAATTCGCATTTTAGCGAGGAATAGCATTTAAGGAATCTCTATTTGAGATTCCTTAAATGCAATTCATGAAACTTTTACAAATTGCGAATTCACAATTTCCGGCCGCTATTTACCACGAAGTCTGACTTCGTGGTAAATAGCGAAAACTTAGAAAAATGCACTTTAGTGCATTTTTCTAAGTGGTATGTTACACACACACATGTCCTTTGGACATGTGTGTGCGCAACATCAGGCTACATTTCCATCTAAGGGGTGCTACAGGGTGTCCTTTGGACACCCCTGGCACCCTTGAAATCGCATCCTTATTTGCGATTAGCAAATTGCTAATCGCAAATAAGGAATAACTCCCCATTCATTCCTATGGGCCTTAGGCCCATAGGAATGAATGGGGAGTTATTCCTTATTTGCGATTAGCAATTTGCTAATCGCAAATAAGGAGGCTGTAGGAATCGCAATTTATTTTGCAATTTCTACATGAATCCCGATTTGAGAGTCCTTAATAGCGATTCCTTAATAATCGCTATTAAGGACTCGCAAATCGGGACCATGATGAATCTACCTGCATGTAGCCTAGGACGATTAGATATTTTTACGAACTATAGAACAGTGAAGAAAGAGGACAATAAACTAATAAATGATCTATTCTCCAAGATGGTTAGCTCAGAGCGATTCGGGAAGGAATTGATCAAGCCGAGAGTTAGAGCACATGTCCTAGTTAAATCAGTACTGGGAATAGAACACTACGTCACTATTTTAACTAACGCCTATGGTCGTTTTTTAATTACCCCTTTTATATTCAATATGTTTCATCATTAAGTGGCCTTCCCTATCGGTTTCATAGCACGAACCAAGGACAGAGGGCCCTGTGGCTACGACAATAGGTAGCCACAGGATATTTTACATTTTGTTTTTATATATAAATATTTTACTTATTCCCTGCGACTTTATTTTAAACCCTATTTAAAAGACCTGGGTTTTAGGCAGGCTCTAATTGCACTTTTGCACATTCAACTTCTGCAGGACGAAAGCACTTTATTCATGGTCACACACTTCTTAAGAGCAATGGTGAGATCTACGATAACTAAAAATGACCAAGATTTTGAGGTGTATTTAAGAGTAGCAAGCTGTGGACATAGGCAAGCAGGGTAACCCCTTGGCTCTCATAGTCATGCATAATTTTTGTGCTACTGGAAGAGGAGAGTATGCTGTGATGTCATTTTAGAGTTTACAAGATGAATTTTGCCCTTTATTGAATATGATATTTTAATGTATTGTATTTTTTTATGGCTGCATGCTTTGCTGAATAAAGATTATTTATTATTAATATTGTCCCAACATTGAGGCACTAATCTTCAATGTAATTAAATATGTGCTTTGTCTCACGTTAATTTGACAATTGTTCATTTTAGGGTGCGTAAACTTTGTCTGTTCTTTATGTTCATATTGGTTGTGTATTTATTGTTTTGATGGGCGATGGGCACATTACTTGTTTCAAGCCGAAATGTGATGTGTGTTTTGCACCTTGAATAAATGGGTGAATTACCACGGAGTGCTATGTACTGGATTTTCCTGTCTTCACCTTATTTTATATATTATGCATTAAACAAGCATATAAAAACAGATTTTCACTAAGTAACATGCACCTAGCAGGGTTGATGCAGTCGATGCCCATCTTCTCTAGCTTGTCCAACTCCTGATCAACCAGTGGTCGCAGTTGGAACAGGATTCTCTGGTGTCTTAGCGCCACTGGTCTAACTGTCTGGTCGATGTGTAGCTTTATTCAGGGGGATCAGAGACACCCAAACCCCTGGAATAGACTGAGAAACTGGTGCAGAAGTTAAATTCTTGAAAGGCCTGCACATTCCGGGTGAAGGGCACAAGACCAATTTCCTCCGCTATGTGGCACCCGAGGATGGTCTCAACTTCTGCCCTAATGATGTGGAATTTTGGCAGAATTTCATTACCACTGCATCAAACCAGTGCAGTCATTGTCTCTTTGAGTGGTAGGGGTGTGTGGCCCCATAGGTACATATCTTGGTTTCGGATGGCAATGTCACTGGCCTTGGCCAGAGGCAGCGGTCCTGGTGTTAACACATTACATTGGCGGACACTTAGTGTCGATGAGGGCCTTGATGGTCATGCCCTCAACACTTACTTTGCATGAGGGTTAGAGCCATCTGTGTCTCTTGAGGTGCTACATGAAAGAGATGAGAAAGAAGTCTTCATCATCTGAGGGCACTGTAAGGTATAGTCTCTCTTCTAGTTTTACGTTTTCATGATACCATTGTTTCGCAATATGTTCTAAGTGATGCATGTTCTATTTCTGGCATCCTCGCAGAGACTGTACTTTCAAACATGTTTGTGTTTGAAGGTGCATCTCTCGAGGATGCTCTTACAGTTTAAATCTACAGCGGTTGTTACACTGATTAAGCTGTTGCATTACCTGAGAGCCGGTGGCGCTCCCGTGAAGTGCTGGATTTACTTGGAATAAAACTGAAAAGGATTCTCACCTGGATCTGTGCATCATCTTTATTGGACAACCTTTATCTTCTTTACATTTGGCGACGGGATTTGTGAAGATTCAAGTATTTTCGGCATTTTCACTAATTTCTTGGGAAGTTACACTGCTTCGTTCCAAGAATAAATTTTGTTCCACTGTGCTCATTTCATAAAGAAACGTGTGCGTTTCACTTTCCCTTTTGAACGGATCTCAAAGGTGGAGATTTCAGCCTGTTTTGCATTTTAAGGTGAATCCGTAATTTGAAACGGAGTTCAAGAATCTTAAACCACGCGAGAAGAGTCCTTGATGACGTCATCGCGCAACAAAGGTATTTAGTTTCTGAAGCCGATTTCTTGACGAAAACGCTACGCACACAAATGATTTTGCTTTAAGGTAACATTTCATTTGAAAGTCGGTGCGCAAACGTTCAGTTAAACAGAAATCTTTTAAGAGCTTCATTTCTTGGAAAGATCTTCACAATGGTATGTGCAAGTTTGTAATTGACATTTCACGAGTGATTTTGGAATATTGTTTTCAGCATTTTAAGTACTGGAGTTTTAAAAGACTGCTTTTACATTTCACGAGTGATTTTGGAATATTGTTTTCAACATTTTAAAGACTGGAGTTTTAAAAGACTGCTTTTACTTAAATTTAAAGAAACAGAAAGAGTACAAAAGTGAATTACATTTATGGGAAGGAGGCTGTAAATAGCTCCTTTGGCTCCTGCAAAAACGTTGTGAAGCACATTACTGTTAAGGAGATTGGAAACATCTTCTTGGGCATTTTAAAGGCATTCAGCATTTTAAAGACGTTTAAGATTTTAAAGACATTCAGCATTTTAAAGACATTTAACATTTTAAAGACATTCAGCATTTTAAAGTCATTTGCAGCCTGATTCATCAAGCTAAATTGCACTTGCAAAGGGCAAGATTCTCAGAATCTTGCCTTTTGCGAGTGCAATTTTTGCATTTGGGATTCATCATCCCAAATGCAAAAATCGCTATTAAAGAATTCGCACATTTGCGAAGAATTGCATTTAAGGAATCTCTATTTGAGATTCCTTAAATGCAATTCATGAATCATTTTAAAATTGCGAAATTGCAATTTTGGGCCGCTATTTACCGAGAGGTCAGACCTCGTGGTAAATAGCAAAAACTTAGAAAAATGCATTTAAATGCATTTTTCTAAGTTGCATGTTACACACACACATGTCCTTTGGACATGTGTGTGCGCAACACCAATGTAGATTACATTTCAGGGGTGCTACAGGGTGTCCTTTGGACACCCCTGCACCCTTGAAATCGCATCCTTATTTGCGATTAGCTAATTGCTAATCGCAAATAAGGAATAACTCCCCATTCATTCCTATGGGCCTGTAGGCCCTTAGGAATGCATGGGGAGTTATTCCTTATTTGCGATTAGCAATTTGCTAATCGCAATTAAGGAACATGTAGGAATCGCAATATTTTTTGCAATTCCTACATGAATCCCGTTTAGCAAGTCCTTAATAGCGATTCCTTATGAATCGCTATTAGTGCCTCGCAGAACGGGAGAATGATGAATCTGGCAGTTAGCATTTTAAAGACATTCAGCATTTTAAAGACATTTAACATTTTTAAAGACTGCAAAACTTAGTTAAAAACTAAAAGAAAGGAAAAATACAAAAGTTATTTAAATTTTCTGGATAGTATATTTAAGCATATTTACAAACTATATTATATTCAGGGTAATTTATTTATTTTAAAAAAAAAAGGCTAATAATCAACAGGTGATTATTCTGAACAAATTCTTACCTGTTAATGGAAAACCTGTAGAACCATGGAAAACTTGGTTTAGAAGCTTCGAGAATTATTTAGTGGCAATTGATGCAGAGGAATATGCTCCTAAAAGGAAGCTTGCTATTCTTTAGAGTCACTTAGGGAGAGCTGGTAGAGAAGTTTACGATAACTTACCCCTTTCAATTCCACCTTCAGGAAGAAGCGAAGGCTGGAATGTTTACAGAGATGCAGTTCAAAGACTTAATAAGAAATTTTTGGAACTTCCGAATGTCATTCTGGAACGTTTTAATTTTAGAAAGAGAAAGCAAAACCTGGACGAAAGCGTAGAAGATTTCATTTCAATTTTGAGGAACATGTCAGCTGATTGCAACTTTGGGGCTGATCTAGACATTTACATCAGAGATCAATTTGTTTATGGTTGTTGCCATAAAAAAATTCAAGAAAGAATCTTAAGTTGCAGGGATCCAACATTAGCTGAAGTGGTTGATATGGCTAAAAGTATCGAAAGGAGCATTGTTTCTTCAAAACGTATTATGTTTGAAAATGTCTCTCCTGGAAATTTTGTGCAGAATGATGTTTCTGTTAATGCAGTGTCATTTAAGAAAGATATCAGTAAACCTCAGCAGAGAGGTAATAACACATTTTGTTTCAGGTGTGGACCAAGAACACATCTCAGTAACAGTCCCATGTGTAATGCTCTAGGGAAGAAGTGTACAAACTGTCAGAAGCTTGGTCATTTTAATAGTGTGTGCAGGGCCAGGCCTACTGTACACGTTAGGTCTGTGTCAACACTTGAGAATGCTGATCAACATGATCAACATGATGTTTTTTCAGGGTTTGACGTGGTTCCCTTAGAATCTGATATGCAACATGTTAATATCAACATCTTAGAATTACCTTCAGTTTCAAATGAGTCTCTGCAGGGAGGAATTGTTCAACTATAGAAACATTAGTTTATTTGGGGCTCTGTGTCAACACTTGAGAATGCTGATCAACATGAAAAACATGATGTTTTTTCAGGGTTTAATGTGGTTCCCTTCGAATCTGATATACAACATGTTAATATTAACACCTTAGAATTACCTTCAGTTTCAAATGAGTCTCTGCAGGGAGGAATTGTTCAACTATAGAAACATTAGTTTGTTTGGGGGTGGTTGAGAAACCTAAGGGTTTTATTTGGAGCACACATTTTATCTTATTGGATGTCCACAAAATTTATGCCAAAGGTTTTGCAAGAACTTTTCATTGTAAATAATATTTTGATGTATGGCTTCCCACATGGCATCAGTGGATTGTGTACATGGAATTTACTTGGGATTTATTAAGCTTAAAGTGTATTATTTCAGAAACTTGCAAAATAAGTATTTTGATGTTTCTTCTGAATCTTTTCAATTTTCTATGAAGGACTATGAAGAGTTCAAAATGTCGTTTTTTTTTATTGAAAAGAAAGGGTGGTGGTGTAATAGGGCTTTTGTGAAAATGTTCATGGTTCAAGCATTTTCATGGTTATAGCTAAAAGAATTCTTTGTTACAAATCTGATTCTCCCTATGATGTATGTTCATATTTTTCTTTAGGTACACTCTCTGATTATCCTCATAACTTTCTTTCTTTTCCTGTTTTACCTCCCACTTCGTCAGCAGGTATGGATTTGCATTCTACACCAATGTTTTCCCAAATATCTTCTAATACAAGTGAAATGTATGAACCTGTTAGACCAATCCATGTTTGTTCCATTCCAACAAGGTTTAAGGATTTGTATATGTCTTAGTTCATTTGTTTTGTTTTGCATTTTTGTTTATTATAGGAAGGGAGATGATGTAAGGTATAGTCTCTCTTCTAGTTTTACGTTTTCATGATACCATTGTTTCGCAATATGTTCTAAGTGATGCACGTTCTATTTCTGGCATCCTCGCAGAGACTGTACTTTCAAACATGTTTGTGTTTGAAGGTGCATCTCTCGAGGATGCTCTTACAGTTTAAATCTACAGCGGTTGTTACACTGATTAGGCTGTTACATTACCTGAGAGCCGGTGGGGCTCCCGTGAAGTGCTGGATTTACTTGGAATAAAACTTAAAAGGATTCTCACCTGGATCTGTGCATCATCTTTATTGGACAACCTTTATCTTCTTTACTGGCACTTCATCTGGGGGTTGTTTAAACACATATGTCGTGGGGATGTACCTCGGTCACTTGATCCAGTCAGTGAGAGTTGTTGGGCCTCTTTAGTCAGTGGCATCTGTCCGCTGTACCACAGTTCTTCGTGCCTCAACAGCAGACCTTTGCAAAATGGTGGCGCTTGCCCCAGAAGGAGCAAGTCCTGCTTTGGGCCAGGCACTGTTCTATGGGGTGTTCGCCTCTCCCACAGTTACATCACTGGGCGCTGGACATGGGTGTCATCACTTTGGGGTGGGTGCCCCTTGACCCACTGGACACTGCATCCACAACTTTGGTCTTGATGGTGGTCAGTACCATGTCCAACTCTGTGGCTTGTGCTGCCGATAGTTTGTGGGAGAGTGCCAGGATGAGGATGTTGTTAAGACTGATGTTGGGTTGCTTCAGGGTCAGCCCCCCTAAAAGCTTTTGGCCACCAACCATGGATGATTTGGACTCGGATCTTATTGGGTTGGTTGTCAGCCATGCAGGAACTGGCCAGTTTGTGGAGGCAGGCATAGAATTCCCTTTCACTCTGGTGAGCTTGACGCATCTTGAAACGCTCGAAATCTTGGTTCAGCTGGGGGTCAAAATGAGCATTCAAAGCTCTCACCTCAGCTTCGTAGTCATCATCCATGCCTGTGCCAGGTAAATGCTCAATATGTAAATCTCTTCACCTCCAGAGTTAAGTAAGAGGAAACGCTTGGTAGTGCCATCCGTTTGACATGTGACCATTAAATAGTTGTTCAGGCAGCCGACCTGTGTGTTTCATGGGGGGTGGTTGTGGTCAGGTCAGCCAGCTCGCTGAAGGGCTGGAGTGCTGTGACCGTGCAATAAGTGGGGGTGCCGGGGGGGGGAAACATCCTTTACAATGCAACTAAAACAACGCACTACATTACAACAAAACTTTTACAACGCAGGATCCATTACAACGCATGCCATTACAACGCATGCCATTACAACGCAGCTGCTATTACAACGCATGCCAATACAACGTAAGTATGGGTAAGTATTTAATTTAATTTTAACCCCTAAACCAGTGTTTCCCACAGGGGTCCGTGACACATTCCCAGGGGGTCCATAGGCAACAGTTTTAAAAGCACAGAAACATTCCTTGTATAATTAGCAGCCTTCCAGCAACAATAAAAGTGTCAAGAGAATGGCAGTGATTAATGTACCTGCTGGAGCTGAGGAGAGTTTTGTTCAGTGGCAGCTTTGATGGAACTAATGTAGCACAGAGGGTTAATGTGCCTACTGCAAAGAATGTGTATCATGCATCTTAAAAAGCAGTATTTTATGTGCATATGTTCGTGGTTACTGCTTTTGTCACAGAATTTTTTTTGTTACTGTGCACTTCATAAGTGACAATCATAATCTAACAGAGGGACCTATAAACTGTCATCAAAGAGCTGCTTGCAAACTGCATGGTACCAGTTATTAACTTATATTTTCCCCAGTTATTCATTATCCTGATGCTGCTAAAAAGATTTATTTGGGAGGAAATGCCTTTTTAATGATAAAGCCAGAGCTAGCCACTGTGTTATGTTCTGAATCCTGAGTTTGTGCTTTTCCAGACCAAGCACTCTTTAAACATTTTATATACACACTGATTTACATGTATGATTCAATGTCACTATATGTGAGTGATGTAAAGTGTTCTGACATCCTACAATGGTATGAGAGATGCTATAAAACAAATGAAATACATGTGACAGAGGGACTATTACTTCAATATAAAATACTAAGTGCCAGATGTACGATCTGTTTTTATATGCGCGAACGGGTTTGCAAACCCGTTTATGCATGCAAAAAACCTATTGAGCCATGTACATAGCCTATTTCTCGAGTGGCAATTTGTTTGCGATTCGCTAAATAGGTTTTTCAACTTGCTATTTGGAAGGCGCATTCCCTTCCAAATAGGGAGTCTCAAAACCATGTACAAATGTTTTGCGGTCCCAAAACAGTCTCAATTACCATCTACTTCAAGTAGATGGTAATGCATTTGCAAATGGGAAGGGGTCCCCAGGGGACCCCTCCCCCTTTGCAAATGCATGCAAGATAATTTTTTAAGGGCAGGCAGTGGTCCCAGGGACCTCTGCCTGCCCTTAGAAAATGAAACAAAAATGTTTCATTTTATTTTTTATTTTAAATGCATGGTAAACAGGCTGCATTTTTTAAAACTGCTTTATTTAAAAGCAGTCCGAGACATGGTGGCCTGCAGAGCCCAGCAGGCCACCATCCCTGGGAGGGCTGGCATTCCCAATGGGCTCGCAAATTGCGAGAGGCTCATTAATATTAATGAACCTCGCAATTTGCGACCCCATTGTGAATCCCAAACAGTGTTAAACACACTTTTGTACATTTCATTTAGCGACTCGCAATTTGTCACTCGCAATGTGTGCCAATTGTGAGGCGCTAAATGAAATGGTCGTACATCTGGCCCCAAAATCCTTAGTACTTTGAGTTTTTGTTTTATGTGCACACATGTGTATTTGTTTCGAATTACTGTTTTAATTTTGAAACTTAACTCATACAAATTGCTTGGGGGTCCCCGGCTTGCAGTGGTGACTCAATGGGGATCCTCAGGAGTCAAAAGTTTGGAAACCACTGCCCTATACCATTCAACACTTACCCTACAATTACGCCCCCCTGGAGTTAGAATAGTAATTTTAACCCCTATACTATCCAACACTTACCCTACTATTACAACCCCCTGGGGTTAGAATAGTAGTTTTAACCCCTACTCTATCCAACACTTACACTACTATTACGTTCCCATTAATTAAAAACAAAAATACTTACTCATACTTGCGTTGTAATGGCATGTGTTGTAATAGCAGCTATGTTGTACTGGCATGCGTTGTAAAGGCATGCGTTGTGTAATGGATCCTGAGTTGTAAAAGTTTTGCTGTAATGGTATGCGTTGTGAAAGTATGCGTTGTAACGTCATACATCCGCATCCGGCATAGACATGCCGCATTCGGCATCATCCGCCATGCTGAGGGGGCCCTCGGCGCAGTGACCATGGGATATGCGCGTACCAGGCGCGCAACACCCATTGGGCTCACCGGGCTTCATCCCCCCCCCGTCGTGTGGGTCAGCCCGGGCTGACACAGCTTTGCAGGCTGGCGGCCATCTAATTGAAGCCGCACCCGAGTGCTTAACAGGTCTTTAAAAGACCATTTACGTGTAAATTAAGCGTTTGGTGTGTTTTCACCCCTTCTTTCAGTCACTTTGTCTATGGTTGAAAGGATTAGCGACTCCCCCCCCCCCCCCCCCCCACCCCCCTGAAATTTGGCTCTAGTTGCCCGCCTGGCTGGGGCATACTCAGTACCTCTGGTGTCCAGCGTGGCAGAGATGACCTTTACCTGGTAATAAGCAGGTATCCAGGCCTGTGTGGCAGTGTTGGGGGTCCCACGCTGCAGGCAGACCAGGCCCAGATGCTACCTCTTCAGATTTGGCAGCAGGCAGAAACAGCTGGCGCTTTGCAGGGCGGGGCTCCGGCACTCGCCCAGAGTAAGGCCCATAGCAAGGCCTGGAAGCAGGAAGATAGCGGTGCTGGACGCATTTAGTGGTCGGGGCTTCTGCACAGAGACCCACTACGTGCAGGGATACACATGCCCGATACAGGCAACAAACGCCTCAAGGGGTCCACTGAGGAGGATGCTCTGTTCGCACTGCGCCAGGTGCATAAACCGAAGCAGCAGGCAGGCACAAGGCCGCAGAGAAGTGCTGCGGGCGGGGCCACGAGGGCAGTGCTGCTGGCCGATGGAGTAGTGGCAAGTTGGCCATTGCGCTGGATGGGCCGTGATGAGAAGCGATGCCCCAGACAGCAGTCGAGGTAGCCGTAGCAGATGTGAGGCGGCAGTGTGGCCTGTGAGTACGAGGGCCCACTCGCCACAAATGTACCTTGAGGGATCACTTAACTAACCCTGCCGGACACAGCTCAAGTATAACCACCTAAGAACTATGGGGCAGATTTATGAAGGCCTTGCGCCGCCGGTGCGTCACTTTTAACATGGGAAAAAGTGACGCACCGGCGGCGCAGGGCCTTCATAAATCTGCCCCTATGTATTTTATAGCATGACTCACTATCACAAGACAGAAGAAATCAATTGCACTCTGTTTTAAAGATGTTTCTATTATACATTTTAATGAGAATGTATCAATTAATTTGTACCTTGCTCAGGAATTGTACGTGTATTAGCAGCCATGCCGCTCTTTTTATGATTTAAATTAAATCAAATAAAGTATTTTTTCTCTCTCAATGTAGAGGGGGCTTAAAATAATACACGGCACGCAGATATCTAGACCGTGTGCGTAAGACCCTGAGCAATCATACGCTCCTTTATTTATACCCTCGTCCTCACCTGGCCTTGAGGGATGTGGTGCAACAGTTCGAGGTGACGGAGGCGAGTCATGGTGGCTCACTACACCATGGAGTGCTTATCTCACACACCACCATATATTAAACAAAAAATGAAAAAAGACATGGCAAATCATGCATCCTTCGTCAATGGCCATGAAAGACATTCTATGTTGCAATGCTTGTTTTAATACAATGCGAGTCTACATACAAAAACTATTTCCAAACAAATAAGCTTTGGCAAAACCAGAAGGTCAACATCCAATGCCAGTTCTATTGGCTTTGTCAGTGCTTGTTTCTACCTAGGACTATACAGCTGCACGAGGGAAGAGAGGTATGAGCACAAATCGCATTTGAGGGCTGGTAACGTCCCAGGGTGTAGCAGCACAAGTTCGCTTTTCTGGAATCGGAAACGTGGTGCCAGCTCCGAATCCTAAAAAGTCCTGCTCGGTGCAAACTTGTACTGCACTGTGCTAAATCCTGTCCGCCATTACACCATGTCGTGCGCATTGAGAAATGGCAGGAGGCAGCATTATTTTAAGAGGAGACAGGTGAAACTGAATATCTGCGAGGCATTCTTGAGTTGCAGTGCACAGGTATGAAGCTGTGGCCTGTGGTGGGTGGGGAAAGTTCGAGATTATTAAGAGGTAAAAGTGATGGGGACCCTAAATTCAAACAACCTCCACCATATGTGTACGCACTGCCTGCATGACCGTCCACCAGCTGCAGCTGAAGCATTTCTGAATCAAATAATGTCATGTTCTGTTAAAGAACTCCCACCCTACTTGGATCAACGCCCACCGACCACTGCTTCCCACCTCCCCCACGCCTCACATGCACGCTTTCCTCACACCCACATCCCCCAGTAATAATTGCCTTCATTTTATAATTCTCGTTTCTGGAGCATCGTTCCAGTGCTGTTTGATGTCTGGGTATGTAACACATGAATATTCTCTCACGATCAGCGTAAAGCTGCTGACTTAAGCTAGAGTACATAGGGCCAGATGTAGGTGGCCAAATAGCGAGCGCTGACACTGAAATTCGCAGAATTTAGCGTTTGCTATCGCTATTTGGCAGCAAGGAATGTAGGTATGTTGAAACCTAGTAGCAAAATAAGGAATCGCAAAATTGCGATTCCATATTTTGCTCTTGCATTTAAGGAATCGGAAATTGCGATTCCTTAAATGCAATGTAAGTAGCACCAAAGAAAGTGCACTTAAGCCTGAAGGAATCGCTAATTACCACCTACTTCAAGTTGGTAGTAATTAGCGATTTCCTTTTAAAAATTCACTTTTTTGCTTTATTTTAAGTGCCATGTGGCACACATTTATGCCCTTAGGGCATGTATGTGCGCCACATGTGCACACATGCACATTTCAGTGGTGCAACAGGGAGTCCATTTGGAACCCTGGCACCCTTGAAATTGCGCCCGCAGTTTGCGAGTGCCTCTTGGTGACTCGAATTTGGGGGAGCAATTCCTATTAATTGTTATGGGCCTCTTGGCTCATAGGAATGAATGGGAAGGTATTCCTTAATTGCGAATCGCAATTTGTGATTCACAATCAAGGAATCGCAAAAAATATTGCGATTCCTACCTACATGTCATTTTGAGATTCCTTAACCCCTTCGACGCTGATGACGAGCTGGGCTCGTCATGAGGTAGCCTCCTGCTACGCTGATGACGAGCCCAGCTCGTCACGTAACATGCGCTTTGAAAAATCTCAGCGTACGAGCGGAATTCCGCCCGCACGCATGCGGTTAATAGCGATTCCCTACAAATTGCTATTAAGGAATCGCAAGCATGCATTTACCTACATCTGGCTCTTAGAGACGTATCCTCTATTCCTTTATCTTTTCATGTAAATTCTGTTTTCTCATACTAATCTCCCCTTTCTCACAGTAATATACTATTTCATTTTGAGTTTGAACTCACTTTTGATTAGCCAGTATATTTATCTATCATTGATGTAAGAGTAGAACAGAAGATTGTGGGATATTGAGCAGTCTAAGAAAGGCCATAAGTGTATATTGAAGAGTATGATCAACAAAGGGGATCACTGAGATACCCCACAAGTTACGGGAAGAAAGGGGTTAAAAACTCACTTAGTCTGGCTTGTGTCCAGTAGTGTTTGACTGGTGACCAAGGGAACCTGCTGCAACTGGTACGGAGAAATAACGCATGCCATACTGTCAAAGGGGGCAGACAAGTTGATGGGTATCAGCATACACAGGGGAATACGTACAATGAACTGGCGGAGTGTGGGTTTGCTGCAAAATTGCTAATGCTTCACTCCGTCAGTTTAACTCAGGGATGCACTGTAACTACAATGAAAAAGCACACCCCTGCGTTTCCCCTAGCACTGGCGCTAAATCTAGCTGCCTCGCACCAACACAGGCATTCTTGCACCATAGGGAATGATTGTGTATCTGCAGGAAGGTGTCCCAGTGCCCCTTCCTGCACATAAACAATCCAGAATGGTGATTTATAACTCATTTGTGTGCTTGAAGTTGCAAAACGTAATTTTTTTAATGATTGTTTATGTGCAGGAAGGCACACTTTCCTGCATATAAACAATAATTCAAGGCAATATGCTGTTTCTATGTGTGCTGCAGAATACAGTACACATAGAAACATCAAAATGAATTTCTCCTCATTTTGCCATGTTAAGACCAGGTTTTTTTTGGTCTTCATTTTGGAGCAGCCCCGTATTTACGCCACCCTTGTAAATAGGGGGCAGCATCAAAATCAATGGGTTTTGCAGTAGAACACCCACCTCAACACCTATTGCCCGCCCCTTTCACGCTAACTGTAGAAAGGGGCATTATTTAGAAGGCGGCACCACCTTGTAAATAAGGTGATGGACTTAACACCACCAAAAACGTCTTATAAAGTGATGTTGTGGTGGCGTTAAGTCTTTGTACATATGCCCCACAGTGCCTACTGGTCTGCCATTTCTAGGGTGTCATGCAAGTCAGTCATATGAACATTTTCACTCCTATGTTTGGGGCAGATGCTCGATTGCTAGTTATCAGGCATGCACAATATTACCACATAATCGAATAATATTGAGCAAGAGTACATCTCATTGATGTTATACACATTTATAGAGTGCACTATCGTATGAGACGGTATCCGGGTGCTGATTGGGTGGAAAGTGCACGTTCCAGGGAGTATTCTCCCTGGAAGGATTGGGAACCCAGACAAACTCTATGGGGCATATTAGCAAGAACCTCGTTATAATGATCACCGTTTTAGTGGCAGGAAACAGCCGTTAAAACTGCGATAATGGGCTTGCTAATATGCATTATAGAATTCCAATACAAGCCCAGGTTAGATGTCCTGCACATCTAACCTATGCTTCTACCAGTGAACCAGCTTCTCCAAGGGGAAAAATAATTTCCTGTTGGGGGAAAAAAGAGAAAACGTGCTCTTGCTCAAAACCTTATCACCATGCATAATTATACCAGACCTAAAACTGCGCACTCGAGCAGTGTATTCACCAAAGGGAAACATTGAATTCAGTAAGGAAAGTAAGTAAGTAAAAGGCTTTTAAAGACCACGATTGCCGAGGTGTCTTGGCGCTGGAGGAAGCAAGAAGAGCAGAGGGCGAGAGTCAGGAAGCACTTACTTTTGCAGGATTTTGTCAGAAAAACTGCAAATGGAGCAGGTTACCGGGTGCAACAAAAAAAATATTTGTGAATTCTTGAAAGGGGGAAATCTGTGCCCAATCCAGGTCATAGACATTGAGTGGAGATTCCTCACTTTCTCTACAGATAGCGCTGTGTGTGATTTACATTTACATGTTCACTTTATTGCTGTGTCAGCCCTTTGTAATAGTATACAGACAGAATTGTTGACAGAACACACCTGGGCTATTCACTCCATTTTTTCCCAATTACCAATGCAGCACTGTTTTCCGCTATTGGGGTAATGATTCCAAGAAGCAGTCAGTGACCTGAGTTGTAAGGTGATTTGTAAAATATTGATCAAAGATGATACCAGGGAAGTTTGTTAGGTTTTCTGACAGAAGGGTGTACCTGTGTGGCTTAATTTTAGAAATGCTCCATTCTGGAAAGAGTAGAACACCAGCTATATGATTTAATCGATGCGTTAGGTGAGCTTTACTCACAAACAGGCCAGATAGACCAATCTGAAACAAACCACATATTTTTTTACTTAAAGTATCTTTGTCTGAAGCTGTAATAGCATGGGTTTAACTCAAGATTTAGGGCCTTATTTAGTGCTTGGCAGCAGGCTACTTCATCACAAATGAGGCTGATGTTCTGCCCGCTGTATTACAAGTGCATAATAGCCTATGGCACATGCAATATCGTGGACGGGAGGTGCTCAGGATGCAAAGATCAAACATTCAAAAACCAATCCTAACAGCACAAAAAAATAAGGATAAATATATTGGTGGAAAACAACAAGGATAACAAGCATTGGCAAATCCAATCAGTCTCGCCTATGCAAGAGCTATGGACTTTGCAATATGTTATAGCCATGTCACCAGTGTGGTTGCTGTTCCGCATGGCTAAAAGTTAGTGATGTAGCAGTAAGTGGTGCGGAATGTTGTAGAGTGGATTTTCTTAGAGTAGTGTAGAGTGTCATAGAGTGGAGTGGCATAGAGTGTCATGTACTGGAGTTTTATAGAGTGGAGTCGAGTAGAGTGGACTGGTGTAGAGTGCAGTGGTGTGGAGTCTTGCAGAGAATAGTGGCATAGAGTGCAGTGGCTTAGAGCGTAGCAGCATAGAATTCAGTGGCATACAATGCAGCATCGTAGAATGCAGTGGCATAGATTAGAGTGGTGCGTAGTATAGTGCAGTGGCATAGAGGACAGTGGCACAGAGTAAAGTAAAAGAATTGAAGAGTTGTAAAAGTTTAGGGGCAAAAACCGAGGAGAAAGTAGAATAAAATTCGACAGGAAGGCCATCAGGACCAGGAGCTTTAGATCTTTTCAAAGCATGGATGGCAGTAATGACTTCTTGAAGGGTAATGTCTTTCTCTAACGTAGCAAATTCATCAGGGAGGGTTGGAGGGGAAGGAAGACCTGATAAAAAAGAATCAAGGTTCTGGGTAGAGGGGAAAGTGTCATCTGAATAAAGGGACCGATAATAGTCATGGAAGACATCCGCAATATCCTCATCAGATGACACTAATTTGTTGGTGGATTCATTAAGAATGGGCCCAATGGTCTTGCGTTCAGATTTGATTTTCAAATAATTAGCCAACATCTTGCCTGCTTTGTTTTGACCCCCGTGGTATTTAGATTTGCTTTTAAGCAAAATGTTACAAGCTTCAATAGTCGCCAATGTATTAAGTTCCGTTTTTGCAGCAATTAGGGCATGAAGGGCAGTAGGATCTTTAGAAGTAAAATAAGTGTGTTCTAGTTGTTTAATAGTTTGCAATTGAACCTCATATTTAGCTTTAGCAACTTTTTTCTTCTTTGAGACAAAAGATATGACAAAGCCACGCAAGGCAGCCTTAAAAGCATCCCATGTGTTAGGAATAGATGTATCCGAGGGATCATTAAAAGCAAAAAATTCAGTAATGAAGGTGGTGACATTTTTAATAAAAAGGGGGTCAGATAAAAGGAAGGTATTACATTTCCAACGGCTAAATTTCGAGGTAGTAAGTGTAAAATCAAGGGTAGCATAAACAGGTGCGTGATCTGATATAAAAATGGAACCAATTTCCGATTTCTGAATAGAGGGGATCAAGGATTTACTAACTAAAATGTAGTCAATTCTAGGCCTGATATGATGCATGTTAGAAAAAAAATTATATTCAAAAGAATCAGGGTTACACGTTTTCCATACATCATAAAATGGACGAGAGGCAATGGCCGATTGAAAGGATTTGTGAGTTTTGTCAGGTTGGAATTTACATTTGGATAGTCTATCGGAGTAAGGATCCAACCATTGGTTAAAGTCCCCGGCCACAACAATATTAGGGCAATCGATAGAAGATAGGAGAATTTTAATATCCGACCAAAATTTGGGATCTGGGCGAACAGGGCCATAAATATGTAATAGAACCAACGTCTTGTTCTGGACCACAATCTTAGCCATCACCCATCATCCATCGTCATCATGTGCAGTAGAAATAATTTGAACAGACAAAGCTTTGTGGAATAATACAGCGACACCACCTTTCTTATTAGAAGCAGGGGAAAAAACAACTTGACCCACCCAATGTCGTTTTAACTTTAACGACTCCACATCAGAACAATGAGTCTCTTGAAGGAACGCAATTTGAGATTGAAGTTTAGATAAATGGTACAATACCATTTGACATTTGACAGGGTTTCCAAGACCACGGACGTTCCACGACACAAGATTACACATAATGGAGGATTGGATGGACGGAAGACATATGAAGGGAAGACACTTCAGGAAGGAGACTACAAAGTAAAACACAACAAACAAAAATGTTACAAAAGGGTAAATCAGCATGAGGAACTACATAAGTATAACATGTGAACTCCGACAAAAGCATCAATATTAATAAAGGAAAAATAGAAAAACAGAATGACCAAGAAGAGAGAATGAAGGAAGAAGCAGAGAGAGAAAGAGAAGAGAAGAGGATATAGAAAGTGGGAAAGGATAGGGGAAGAAACAGATCATCGCAACAGAGCCAGATCTGTAGAAAAATGAAAATACAATGACGTTGGAGCATGGTGACGAACGGCAAGGCAGACCACTGGCATAGAGAAAGAGAGAGAAAGAAATATAACAGACACAGAAAGAAGGAAAGAGCAACTTAAGTAGGAATAAGCCAGGATTGAAGGTTATATAAGAGGGAAGACAGCAAAACAGCAACATTGAAAAGAAGGAATGGTTAGGGAAATACTAGGAAGATGTCTAAGAAAAGAGGGAGTAAAAGCAAAAGAGAAAGATAAAGAAAACACTTAAACACTTGTATCCATTCTGGTGGAAGGAAAACTTTGTAAGAATAACTTTAGTTTTACAGGATCATTAAAAGTACGTGAGAGCCCATCATGAGTAACCTTGCAGAGGGAAGGATGTAGGTTGCCATACTGAAGATGAAGATGTCTCATTTGGGGACGTAACTCCAGGAACTCCTTACGGCGAGCATTCGTTGCATTGGAAGCATCCTGCGAGATATAGATGGTATGGCCCGACCAAATGAGATGACGTTTAAGCTTAGCAGCTTTCAGGACAGACATTAGTTCGGTGAATTCCAGGAAAAGCATAATGATGCCCCTAGGTCTAGCAGAATTAGTGGCAGGTCGACCCAGTCGGTGTGGTCTTTGAATATTTAGAGGAGTAGAGGAGGGTGAAAGACCTAGGAGCTCCGGTAGAAATTTTTGTAGAAACACAACCATATTAGGCCCCTCAACGTTCTCCGGCAGACCATAAAGGCGTAGGTTATTTCTACGATTTCTATTTTCAAGGTCCTCCGTGTGCAATTTCAGTCTGTGAATTTCCTGCTCTAGCATCGGTATTTTAGCAGAGACATCTTGAATATTACTGACGCGTTGTTCTAGTTCCAGCACCTTGCCCTCCATAGTTATCCATCTTTCCTCCATTTGCTTCAATTTCTCATTTGTTGAGGACATGAAAGATTGAAGACCACGCTCTTCATCCAAAATTGAATCCAAGACTGGGTTAGGAGAAGCGTGGATTGGTGATGGAGGGTCATTTTTCTGTCTCTTTGGCTTGGTACCGGTAACAGATGATCGAACTGAGTGAGAATCATTAGCCATCTCAAAAGATGGGGAGAAATACACCAAAGATATAGAAGAAGGTGGAGCAACACAAGAGTACCCCAAACGAAGCAATATTCAATAGGGTTGCAGTGTCAAAAGATAGGAAACATGTGCTCAGCGGCTTAAATAAAAAAAGCGCGTCCGCACGCATTCCCAATCGAAGAGGAGTTGGCATCAGAAGAAAAGGTGACGGAAAGTATCCAGCATAATCCGTCAAATGAGGAGGAAATCCATTAATTCAAGAAGCACAGTAGAAAGAAATAACAAGGTGCATGGTCGACGTGAGGTAATGCAGAAGAAAGCAGTAAGCAGCAGAATAGAGAAAAAAGAGTCTAAAAAGACTGTGGCCACAAATAGGAGGCGATGAGGGAAAAGGGCGCAAAAATCAATGAACCGCAAGAGTTGTAGCGGTAAAACGCACCTTTCAGGAGAGCAAGGGTATAAAAAGAAAATTGAGCATCAATAAAATGACATTGCTAGAAGGACAAAGGAATCCAAGTGGAGTACAGCATTGTTTCCATCGAAGTCGCGCTGCAGGAAACGGGCTTACCGCCGTGAGAGGCAGCCTAAAATGGTGGCCGCTCTCACCCGGTCTGAGGAGAATGCAACGTGGATCAGAACTATTGCTCCAGCGATAGACGGGATATGTAATTGCTGTCAGTCAACTCACCGCATGATCCGGTTGCGGATACCGACGTTTGTAGAGCAAAACGCGGTGCGGAACCGGCAATAATTGGAAGGAGAGCCCCGCCGACTCGCAGAGCTCACGCCGGGTCCACCATCATGCCGCGGCATCCAAGCCACGCCCCCCCCGCGGCGTCCAAGCCACCCCCCCTCTATTATACATTTCAATGAGAGTTTATCAATTAATTTGTACCTTGCTCATGAATTTTACGTGTATTAGCAGTCATGCCTCTCTTTTTATGATTTAAATTAAATCAAATAAAGTAATTTTTCTCTCTCAATGTAGAGTGGGCCTAAAATAATACACGGCACGCAGATACCTAGGCAGAGTGCGTAAGACCCTGAGCAATCATAAACTCCTTTATTTATACCCTCGTCCGTATCTGGCCTTGAGGGATGTGGTGCAACAGTTCGAGGTGACGGAGGCGAGTCATGGTGGCTCACTACACCATGGAGTGCTTATCTCGCACACCACCTTCTATTAAACAAAAAATGAAAAAAGACATGGCAAATCATGCATCCTTCGTCAATGGTCATGAAAGACATTCTATGTTGCAATGCTTGTTTTAATACAATGCGAGTCTTCATACAAAAACAATTCCCAAATAAATAAGCTTTGGCAAAACCAGAAGGTCATCATCCATTGCCAGTTCTATTGGCTTTGTCAGTGCTTGTTTTTACCTAGGAGTATACAGCTGCACGTGGGAAGAGAGGCATGAGCACAAATAGCATTTGAGGGCTGGTAAAGTCCCAGGGTGTAGCAGCACAAGTTTGCTTTTCTGGAATCGGAAACGTGGTGCCAGCTGCGAATCCTAAAAATTCCTGCTCAGTGCAAACTTGTACTGCACTGTGCTAAATCCTGTCCGCCATTACACCATGTCGTGCGCATTGAGAAATGGCAGGAGGCAGCATTATTTTAAGAGGAGACAGGTGAAACTGAATATCTGCGAGGCATTCTTGAGTTGCAGTGCACAGGTATAAAGCTGTGCCTGTGGTGGGTGGGGAAACTTCGAGATTATTAAGAGGTAAAAGTGATGGGGACCCTAAATTCAAACAACCTCCACCATGGGTGTATGCACTGCCCGCATGACCGTCCACCAGCTGCTGCTGAAGCATTTCTGCATCAAATAATGTCATGTTCTGTTAAAAACCTCCCACCCTACTTGGATCAACGCCCACCGACCACTGCTTCCCACCTCCCCCACGCCTCACATGCACGCTTTCCTCACACCCACATACTCCAGTAATAATTGCCTTCATTTTATAATTCTCGTTTCTGGAGCATCGTTCCAGTGCTGTTTGATGTCTGGGTATGTAACACATGAATATTCTCTCACGATCAGCGTAAAGCTGCTGACTTAAGCTAGAGTACATAGGGCCAGATGTAGGTGGCCAAATAGCGAGAGCTAACGCTGAAATTTGCAGAATTTAGCATTTGCGATCGCTATTTGGCAACGAGCAATGTAGGTATGTTGAAACCTAGTAGCAAAATAAGGAATCGCAAAATTGCGATTCCTTATTTTGCTCTTGCATTTAAGGAATCGGAAATTGCGATTCCTTAAATGCAATATAAGTAGCACAAAAGAAAGTGCACTTTAGCCTGAAGGAATCGCTAATTACCACCACCTTCAAGTTGGTGGTAATTAGCGATTTCCTTCAAAAAATCACTTTTTCGCCTTTTTTTTAAGTGCCATGTGGCACACATTTCTGCCTTTAGGGCATGTATGTGCGCCACATGTGCACACATGCACATTTCAGGGGTGCAACAGGGTGTCCATTTGGAACCCTGGCACCCTTGAAATTGCGCCCGCAGTTTGCGAGTGCCTCTTGGTGACTCGCAAATTGGGGAAGCAATTCCTATTAATGCCTATGGGCCTCTTGGCCCATAGGATTGAATGGGAAGGTATTCCTTAATTCAAAATCACAATTTGCAATTCACAATCAAGGAATATTAAGGAATCGCAAAAAATATTGCGATTCCTACCTACATGGCATTTTGAGATTCCTTAATAGCGTTTCCCTAAAAATCTCTATTTAGGAATCGCAATCATGCATTTACCTACATCTGGCCCTTGGAGACGTATCCCCTATTCCTTTATATTTTCATGTAAATTCTGTTTTCTCATTCTAATCTCGCCTTTCTCACAGTAATATACTATTTAATTTTGAGTTTAAACTCACTTTTTAATCAGCCAGTATATTTATCTATCATTGACGTAAGAGTAGAACCGAAGATTGTGGGATATTGAGCAGTCCAAGAAAGGCCATAAGTGTATATTGAAGAGTAGGATCGACAAAGGGGCTCACTGAGGTACCCCACAAGTTACAGGCAGAAAGGGATTAAAAACTCACTTAATCTGGCTTGTGCCCAGTAGTGTTTGGCTGGTGACCAAGGGAGCCTGCTGCAACTGGTGCAGAGAAATAACGCATGCCATACTGTCAAAGGGGGCAGACAAGTTGATGGGTATCAGCATACACAGGGGCATACGTACAATGAACTGGCGGAGTGTGGGTTTGCTGCAAAATTGCTAATGCTTCACTCCGTCAGTTAAACGCAGGGATGCACTGTAACTACAATGAAACGGCACACCCCTGCGTTTCCCCTAGCACTGGCGCTAAATCTAGCTGCCTAGCACCAACACAGGCACCCTTGCAACATAGGGAATGATTGTGTATCTGCAGGAAGGTGTCCCAGTGCCCCTTCCTGCACATAAACAATCCAGAATGGTGATTTATAACTCCTTTGTGTGCTTGAAGTTGCAAATCGTAATTTTTTTAATGATTGTTTATGTGCAGGAAGGCACACTTTCCTGCATATAAACAATAATTCAAGGCAATTTGCTGTTTCTATGTGTGCTGCACAAAACAGTACACATAGAAACATCAAAATGAATTTCTCCTCATTTTGCCATGTTAAGACCAGGTTTTTTTTGGTCTTAATTTTGGAGCAGCCCCATATTTACGCCACCCTTGTAAATAGGGGGCAGCATCAAAATCAATGGGTTTTGCAGTAGAACACCCACCTCAACACCTATTGCCCGCCCCATTCACGCTAACTGTAGAAAGGGGCCTTATTTAGAAGGCGGCACCACCTTGTAAATAAGGTGATGGACTTAACACCACCAAAAACGTCTTATAAAGTGATGTTGTGGTGGCGTTAAGTCTTTGTACATATGCCCCACAGTGCCTACTGGTCTGCCATTTCTAGGGTGTCATGCAAGTCAGTCATATGAACATTTTCACTCCTATGTTTGGGGCAGATGCTCGATTGCTAGTTATCAGGCATGCACAATATTACCACATAATCGAATAATATTGAGCAAGAGTACATCTCATTGTCTTATACACATTTATAGAGTGCACTATCGTATGAGACGGTATCCGGGTGCTGATTGGGTGGAAAGTGCACGTTCCAGGGCGTATTCTCCCTGGAAGGATTGGGAACCCGGACAAACTCTATGGGGCATATTAGCAAGAACCTCGTTAAAATGATCGCCGTTTTAGCGGAAGGAAACTGCCGCTAAAACAGCGATAATGGGCTTGCTAATATGCGTTATACAAGCCCAGCTTAGATGCCCTGCACATCTAACCTGTGCTTCTACCAGTGAACCAGCTTCTCCAAGGGGCAAAATATTTTCCTGTTGGGGAAAAAAGAGAAAACGTGCTCTTGCTCAAAGCCTTATCACCATGCATAATTATACCAGACCTAAAACTGCGCACTAGAGCAGTGTTTTCACCAAAGGGAAACATGAAATGTAGTAAGTAAAGTAAGTAAGTAAAAGGCTTTTAAAGACCACGATTGCCGAGGTGTCTTGGCGCTGGAGGAAGCAAGAAGAGCAGAGGACGAGAGTCAGGAAGCAATTACTTTTGCAGGATTTTGTCTGAAAAACTGCAAATGGAGCAGGTTACCGGGTGCAACAAAACAATATTTGTGAATTCTTGAAAGGGGGAAATCTGTGCCCAATCCAGGTCATAAACATTGAGTGGAGATTCCTCGCTTTCTCTACAGATAGCACTGTGTGTGATTTACATTTACATGTTCACTTTATTGCCCTTTGTAATAGTATACAGACAGAATTGTTGACATAACACACCTGGGCTATTCACTCCATTTTTCCCCAATTACCAATGCAGCACTGTTTTCTGCTATTGGGGTAATGATTCCAAGAAGCAGTCGTTGACCTGGGTTGTGAGGTGATTTGTAAAATATTGATCAAAGATGATTCCAGGGAAGTTTGTTAGGTTTTCTGACAGAAGGGTGTACCTGTGTGGCTTAATTTTAGAAATGCTCCATTCTGGAAGGAGTAGAGCACCAGCTATATGATTTAATCGAAGCGTTAGGTGAGCTTTACTCACAAACAGGCCAGATAGACCAATCTGAAACAGATCAAAAATTAAAAAAACAATCCTAACACCACAAAAAAATAAGGATAAATATATTGGTGGAAAACAACAAGGCTAACAAGCATTGGCAAATCCAATCAACCTCGCCTATGCAAGAGCTATTGACTTTCCCAATGTGTTATAGCCATGTCACCAGTGTGGCTGCTGTTCCGCATGGCTAAAAGTTAGTGATGTAGCAGTAAGTGGTGTGGAATGTTGTAGAGTGGATTTTCGTAGAGTGGTGTATAGTGTCGTGGAGTGGCATAGAGTGTCATGTACTGGAGTTTTATAGAGTGGAGTCGAGTAGAGTGGACTGGTGTAGAGTGCAGTGGTGTAGAGTCTTGCAGAGAATAGTGGCATGGAGTGCAGTGGCTTAGAGCATAGCAGCATAGAATTCAGTGGCATACAATGCAGCATCGTAGAATGCAGTGGCATAGATTAGAGTGGTTATCAAAAAAGATTCCTTTCTGTGTAATTATTCTTTCAATTGGTGACCATGAGGCCTACGCATATAAATCCATGACTTTTAATTTACAGCTATGACACTTGAAAAATTGTATTGCTCCACACTAGAATGAATTATTTGTTCTCTCAAAATTTATTTTCATAAAGATTCTCTTATGTTTGATAAAACCATATTCAGAAATGCATTCAATATATACTTGGGTGCTCTGGTACAATATTACACAGACTATCTAACAATTCCGTATTACGGTGTCTAACTCAGAGTCACTCATTAATAGTGTAAAATCATATAATTTCAAGATCACAAATTAAATAAAAAAATAGATACATATCATATACATTTAAAAAGTCCCATTGTCGATGCGTTTCGGTGCGTTGGTTACAATTATAGCACCTTCCTCAGGACGGACAGAATTAAAAACCAATTTATTTCTTCTTTCTAGAAAAAAGAATGCATACAATTAATACAGAGTCCCTATTGAGAGTAATTGCTAGTAGTGGGCATTTTTCTGTCATTATAACGAGATTATTACATGAACTATCCTTACTTGTATTAGTGGGATTGGCGTCCTTCTATAAATTATCCGGACGACTGAGTCATCACTATTAAACTTTGTGATAAGAGCCACTTCAATTGTAGGCCGGGGAAGTATGGAATTCTAAAATTGACAACAACATAGAATTATTTGCCAAACTTTTTTTGAGACTTTTTAAGTTGCCTCTTATAAACTGCACTTACTGTTAAAATTCAAGATGACACGTAATCAATGGTGTCTTCATTCAAACAGGAGCGTCTTTAAATGTGCGCTACCAATATTCAATCATTTGCCGTGCCTGTAGGATATACAGATAGTACCATGTGATCTAGATAATATTCTCCTAGGTCTAAAGTCTATTTTTAACAGTGCCTGTTTATACATACCAGTAAGGTTTATGCCTAATGATTAGACTCAGGCTGTCCACTTCAACACTTTTGCTGATAGTCTTGGTGCCTATATGGAATGAACATAACGTGCTAGTTCAATTTAACGGAAGTGCATATAACTATGGCTAAGATTCTACCAATCTCTCACTCGTCCCGTTATAGGGGGGTCAGTACATACCGGTTAGGGCGTACACTGTAACTTCACAGCCTGAGTGTAGCAACGCTCTCCTCTTTTCTTCCAGAGCTGTGTGCACGGAGCTGGTAGTGTCGATCACGTGGTTGTTACCGTAATCTTTTAGCCTGTATCCGTAAAAGAATCTTACTTACTGGATTTCGATTTAATCGTATTACATTTCGTATTACATGTCTAATGTTGTCCCTGCCATAAATTACTTATGCATATTAGTGTTGGGGCATTATTTTAGAATCGTACTCCATATTTCCTTTCCAGAAATTTCTAGTATTGGAGTTGAGTTGCATAAAGAGGCAATGTTACTCGAGTGGGATACACGGGGCTATGGCATTAGAGTTTTACATGAGGGTTCTTAACCATCTCCCCTCCTCAGTTAACTTAAGATAGGGCCATGTTGCAATGTGGGCACTCTGTCTCTTTCCCTTACCAAAGTCGGGGTCCCACTTTCTACCATATCCTCCCAGAACCATTTAAAATACAAAAGCGTGCCCAGTTCTTTACCTTAAAATTTCGGCAAACCTGCATCTGGCAACGGACTGCTTCCCCAAGACTGGTGAAGACAGGCGTTTCCCGCGGACTATATATACTCGTTCTAATTTGATAATTGCATAGCAATTGACACACAATTAGTGTTTGGTTTGGCTTGGCGCCAGAACAGTGGGCGCCATTTTGGTAGTTTGTTGTTATGGCTACCAAACTACAAGATCGCGTCATCGATCCCGGGTTTCCATTGCATGCCGCTTTTACTTTTCGTACTATTATGAAACCGTCGTTGTGTTAGTATTGCCCGTATCGTATAAGTACTGATACTGTTCGCCGGACATAGTTGTATTTGTTACCGGTCCTTGTCGTAATGATGTTACTGAATAAAATGAAATACTGTACTATCGCTTGCCTCACAATTATAGCACATGCTATATACATTGTCTTCTTTCATTTATTTATTTATTGTTTTGTTTCTGGCTCTTGGTACTAGTTTAAGCAGGCAAAAGCCTGAATTATGTTTACTTTGCAATTAGAGATCCTCTCTCGGGACTTGGGAGAAAACGGCCGCCATTTTGGTAGTTCTTATTACATACTTTCGGTCTGTTCTGCATAATGTCAGCGTTTCTAATTGTATGAGCCTGGCAACATGATCTGTATAATAACAATGTAATTAAAGGAAAAGTAGAGCACCAGCTATATGATTTAATCGAAGCGTTAGGTGAGCTTTACTCACAAACAGGCCAGATAGACCAATCTGAAACAAACCACATATTTTTTTTACATAAAGTTTCTTTGTCTGAAGATGTAATAGCATGGGTATAACTCAAGATTTAGGGCCTTAATTAGTGCTTGACAGTGGGATACTTCATCACAAATGAGGCTGATGTTCTGCCCGCTGCATTACAAGTGCATAATAGCCTATGGCACATGCCATATCGTGGACGGGAGGTGCTCAGGATGCAAAGATCAAAAATTTAAAAACCAATCCTAACACCACAAAAAAATATGGATAAATATATTGGTGGAAAACAACAAGGCTAACAAGCATTGGCAAATCCAATCAGCCTCGCCTATGCAAGAGCTATTGACTTTCCCAATGTGTTATAGCCATGTCACCAGTGTGGCTGCTGTTCCGCATGGCTAAAAGTTAGTGATGTAGCAGTAAGTGGTGTGGAATGTTGTAGAGTGGATTTTCGTAGAGTGATGTAGAGTGTCGTGGAGTGGCATAGAGTGTCATGTACTGGAGTTTTATAGAGTGGAGTCGAGTAGAGTGGACTGGTGTAGAGTGCAGTGGTGTAGAGTCTTGCAGAGAATAGTGGCATGGAGTGCAGTGGCTTAGAGCATAGCAGCATAGAATTCAGTGGCATACAATGCAGCACCATAGAATGCAGTGGCATAGATTAGAGTGGTGCATTGTATAGTGCAGTGGCATAGAGGGCAGTGGCGCACAGTAAAGTAGAGTGGTGTAGAGTGCAGTAGCATTGAGTGCAGTGGTGCAAAGTAGAGTACAGTGACTGGCATCAAATGTACTGGCGTAGAGTGGTGCACAGTAGAATATAGTGCCATGGCATAGAGTGCAGTGGCACAGAGTGAAGTGCTGCAGAGTACAGCGGCATAAAGTGGAGTGATGCAGAGTAGAGTGTTGTAGAGTGCAGTGACACAGAGTGCATTGGCATAGAGTTGATATGTATAGAGTACAGTGTTGCTGAGTAGTGTGTCATAGAGTGCAGTGGTGTGGAGTGGTGTAGAGTGCAGTGGCATAGAGTAGAGTAGAGTGCAGTGGTGTTGAGTACAGTGGTGCACAAATAGCATGCATTGGCATAGAGTAGACTGCTCTAGAGTAAAGTAGAGTGCAGTGGCGTGGAGTGGCTCAGAAAAGAGCTGAGTGAACTGGTGTAGAGTGCATTGGCATAGAGTGCAGCAGCATAGAATTCAGTGGCATATACTGCGTCATCCTAGAATTTAGCGGCATAGATTAGAGTGGTGCATAGTAGAGTGCAGTGGTGCAGAGCAGAATTGTGCAGAATAGAGGGGTATACAGTGCAGTGGCACAGAGTACAGTAATGTAGAATACAGTGGTGCAGATTAGGGTAGAGTGGCATGAAGTGGTGTGGCAGGGAGTGCAGTGGCATTGAAGAGCGCAGAGTGGAGTGGCACACAGTGAAGAGGCGTGGAATGGAGTGATGCAGAATCCAGTGGAGCAGAGTGCAGTGATGTAAAGTAGAGTGACAATGAGTTTAATGGCAGAGAGTGCAGTGTTGCAGAGTAGAATGTCATAGAGTGCAGTGATGTAGAGTGGAGTGGTGAAAAGTGCAGTGGCGTGGAGTGGTGCCAAGTGAAATAGAGTTGTGTAGAGTGCAGTGGTGCAGAACAGATTGTTTCAGAGTGTAGTGAAGTGACATGGAGTGGAATGGTGCAGGGTACATTGAAGGGATGTATGACGGTACAACACGGTATAAAACACCGCAGACCATCACAACGCAGGTTTTACAACGCAAGTCGTTACCATGACTTGCGCTGTAGGGTGCTGGACTTAGGAATAGTAAGATTTACTATTCCAACACCAGCCTATGTACAGTAGGGAAGGTGCTGGAATAGTAAATCTACTATTCCTTAGCCTAGAGCGCCCTCCAGCGCAAGTCGTGGTAACGACTTGCGTTGTGAAACCCGCGTTGTAATGGCACTGCGGTGTCATTACCGCATTGTAAAGGATGTTCCCCCATTGAAGTGGCGTAGAGTGGAGTGCAGTAGAGTGGCATAGAGTAATGTGATATAGAGTGTAGTGATGCAGAGTAGAGTGGTGCAGAGTAGATACAGAGGCGTAGAGTAAAGTGGTGTAGAGTGCAGCAACGCAGAGTGCAGTGGTGTAGAGTAGAGTAGAGTGCAGTGGCATGGAGTGGTATAAAGTGGAGTGGTTCAGAGTAGAGTGCAGTTTTGTGAAGTATGCAGAGTAAAGTGGAGTAGCATAAAGTGGAGTATGCATAGTGTGTCAGTGCACTGCCATTACAGACAATACATTTTCAATTGAAATGACCATTACTTTTGCACAGACATACTGTTTTACTAATAAAACTATGTATCACACAAACAATAATGTGTGGAAATGGCATCACCTAGTGCATTGATTTGTTTTAATCACATTAAAGTATATATTTCCAACACACTTCAGAATAACAATAAAAAATGTGTTTCAATTTTGAATTCCGATTTGAGATACATTCTGAAATACTTGCACAGTTCATTTAAATGTTGTTGTGTGCGAGAAAAAACCCTTTCCTACCCACAGTATCCAGAAAGATTGTTACATAAATCCTCTCACTTTGAAGTCTGAGAAAGAAAAGTAAACACCAAGCTCCCGCGGATGACAGGGCCTGACATTTGACCAATGTTCTTGAATGCACATCAAATGTGACAAGATAAGAGCAAGATTTACTGGCCCGTTTACAGGAATGAGTACTTGTGGAAGGGTACAAGGGGAGATGATGTGAAAAGGCTTTGCTCCTTGGAAGGAACAACCACTGGACCTAAAACAAATAAAGTCAGCAAATAGAAAGCCAAATAGAAAGGGTGGAATGTATTCCCAGGGAAGCTTTCAAAATGTCCCCAAGATGTCTTCAGCAAACCAGACGGATGTGCTGCCTGGTAGTCTTCAATCTAAAAAGCGCTATAAAGCTGCCAGCGCTGGATGCATCATAGCGCTTTTTTCCCTGGCACCCTCCAGACTTTGTGTTGCCCCCCCCTTTGTGTTACCTAAACCTACGTGCAATGAACACAGCACTGTGATGATATCAGCACTAGATGCATTATAGAGCTTTTGTTTCTAATTTTCAGCATTGCTGTGGGCATGGCCTACGCAAGATGGTTGACCGGAAGCGCTCCTAAGAGGCTCCTGCTGACCCCTGCTTTATCCTGTGGTATCTTGTCATGTTGGTAGCTGCCTGAGATTGCTATCCCGGTTCCCGTAGCTAAGAACACCCTGCATACTGGCATCGTAAACGTTGGGCTGCGGAGGAACATCCTGGGTTTTGGCGTCAGTGGGGGCATGCACCGGGTCTCAGGAGCCTGGCTGCATTGCGGATGGGCCCCGTACAGAATTCCGACTGGAGGTATTACTGGGGTGTCGAATCAGAAGCCCCTGAATCCTTTTGTGGATTGGCACCTTGATGTATGAGACTTCACACGGGAGTGTGTGCTGCATGGAGGGTGTTTTATGACCCCTTCTTTCATACTCCTGGACATCACTGCATTCTCTGTGTGGCACTTGAAGACCCCTCTGCCATGCAAGTGCAATGCTGGGCATTACTGCATGGTGGCTGTCACTGCCTGAACTTCAGGTGTTTTGGGAGAGCTGTGTTGGCCTGGTTGAGGCTCTGCCTCATGGCCTTCTTGGCAGGTGGCCTTGCACCTCGAGGGTACCTCTTTCTTTAGGGAGTGACTGTGGGGCACGTCTGGGTCCTTCTACTCCTGCACTGTCCTGGTGCCGTGGGTTGACTCAGTGTGAACCTCCCCATTTTGGATGCCTGTGATGGGGCTCACCATAGAGCGCTACACAACCCAGGCAAACCCCTTGCAGGAGCCCACGTGGCACACAACTGGCAGGGGTGATCGAGAGGCAGGTGTGCCTACTGAGGAACCCACCCATTCAGAACTGCTTGTGGCTATTCAGGTTTCCAGGGTAGCCTTGGACGGGAAAATTGAAACGGTGGCCATTGAGGTCACCCTCCTTTATACTGATTTACACAAGGTCTCTGACAAGGTGGGGTGGCTGAGGGATCCATTTTGGAGCTGCAAGCAGAAGTGGTCTCCTTAAAGAAGCACAACGCTACGGAATGTCAAAAGCTGGGATCCTGGATGCAATGGGTGGAAGACACAGCGAGGAAATCCTGTCACAATAATGTGAGACTTCTGGGGTTCATGGAGCAGGCTGAGGGGCCCTCCACTGAGCATTTTGTTGAGAGCTGGATCCGCGGCACCTTGAAACCCAGCGTATTGTCACTGCTGTCTGCCATTGAGAGAGCGCATTGGGCATTTGTGGTGCCTCCAAGGCTGGTTGCACCACTGCAGGATATCATAGCCCACATATTAAACTAGAAAGACAGGGACTGCATTCAGTGGGTAGCCAGAGACACGGATCATGTCTAGTTTGAGAATCCGAGAATTTCCATTTACCATGACTATACTAACAAGGGCCAGGCATCTCGGAAGAACTTCCTGGAGGTCAATGCCAAGCTCTGATCCATGGGTTTCCGCTATATGCTTCTGTACCCAGCTAGACTGTGGGTGCTGGCTGGGGGCAAGTCTCACTTCTTTGACTCTCTGGATGATGCGTGGAGGTGGCTGGAGGTGTGGGACAAGGTGCCCAATGATAAGACTGGTCCCTTGATATCTGGAACACGGGTGGACCCATGGTCCTAACTGGAGTCTGCGCGGGGAGACTAGGGAAGGGGGATCTGATCCCTCTCTACCAATGCCCCCAACAACAGTGGTCATCCATGGGGATGGCACCATCGCACTGGCTCCCTCGGCTCAGGGGATCGAGCTGGGGGGTGCTCTGCCCACACTTGACAGTGCTTTGGCGACAAGTGATTCGGCTACATAATTCAATACTGGTTCCTTAAGTGTGTTTTGTGTACTAGGCTTTGTGGGATTCTGCGTGGAGGGAAGATGATTATTGTTAAGACAAAACTATCTATATAAATTTATGAAACTACACCTGGTGCTTTATGGGATGGGGTGTTCTATATACTCCTGATGATGTTGTTTGACATGGCACTGTGTTTCTTATGCGGGGGTCTTGGGGCTGCCTCTCCACATTAGTGGTAGGTACTAGTTGCGGTTTTCGGGGTTATGCTGTAGGTACTGACAGCAAGAGTGATGTTGGATCTGCAGAATACTTGGTTGCTGTTTTACTGCTTATCCGGTGTGGGGGGGTTGGGGTGGTTCGATGGTTACAGATCTCCTATGTTGGGAAGTGTTTGGTCCTTCTTACAGTATGTATGCTCACATGGGTCACGGGGGGACCTTGTGGGAGTTTATATAGCTGGATGTTGGTGGACACGGGGTGGTGCTCGCAGACACGGATGGATGGCATCTAGACATATGACTGAGCATATAAATACTGTCACGCGGAATGTCAGGAGGCTTAAAAATTATTCAATATAGCATGTTTACAGGAAACACATTTAGTAGACAGGGAGTGCACAAAAACGTGGCAAGAAATGGAGGGGACAACTGTTCTCTGCATCATACTCCTCATACGCAAGGGGTATACCATATGGGTAGCACCGGGGGTTTCCTTTCTCCACACCTACAGTGAAGCAGGCGTGGAAGTGTGTTATCTCCTTCTGCAGGGCACACTGGATAGGGAACCTCTTACAATTCTGAACATGTATTCGCCTACCACGGATGATTGCTCTTTCTGTGATAACATGTTAGATTTATTGGAGACTGGTGTGGGGTCCCTCATTGTTTGGATGGGAGATTTTAATTGTGTCTTGGATGCAGAAAGGGAATGGTGCCCGCCTCTTCGGGGACCAAGCCCCTGATGGTGAGCTTCCTCACCATGGCCATGCATAATTTGGGTTTCTTGGAAGGTTGGTGGGCCCTGCACCCCGAGTGACGGGAGTACACTTGCCACTCAAAAACGCATAGCACACTATAGTCGCTTGGATTGCTATTTACTTGGGGGTCTGGATCATTCACAATTTGAAGTGGTGACACACCTGGGGCAGTTCCTCTCTGAACATGCTCCTGTGTTCCTTAGACTGCGCTGAGGGTGCTAGAGGCAGAATCTGATCTTGGTGCATGCCTCCTGACCACTTAACTGATGAGGCCAGTCGGGAATTATTGGTTACCTCTTTGATCAATTATCTGGAGGTGAACTGGGGCAATGTGCTGTTGAGTGGGAGGCACTGAAGGCAGTTTTCAGAGGGAAATGCATGGGGACTGTCTGCTGAGTTCGCAGGCAGCTAGAGGCAGAGCTCAAGGTCTTAGAGAAATGCTTCGCGACCATACAAGAAATGGAGACACACTCTACAAGTGCACAAAGGGAGTATTTCCAACTGCATAGGGAGATTGGTAAGAGTTAAGATGTGCTTGACAACATGACGTTAAAACGTATCGTTAGCTGTTACACAAGGAGGGATATTGGCATGGATACTGCAGCTGGCGGTGGAACC
Source organism: Lissotriton helveticus (assembly GCF_964261635.1). Lineage (NCBI taxonomy): Eukaryota > Metazoa > Chordata > Amphibia > Caudata > Salamandridae > Lissotriton > Lissotriton helveticus. Next base: position 985,398,920 of record NC_136063.1, read on the forward strand.
CCCTCCCATATTACTTCTTAGGAATGGTGCTGGTGTGGTGTATCATTTATTTGTTGTGTATCGGGCTGGTCCAGTGGGCCCGGAGGGGGCGTTACCTGACTTTTGCAGAAAGTGGGGCTTCCCAGTTGGCACCCAAACACGTGCAGGAGCTGGAGGAGGATATATTCTTGGAGGAGATGGGGGATGCTGTAAGGGCACCTAACAGGTTAAAGGCTTCAGGTGGGGATGGCATTTTCAGTTGGGTTTTACAGATCCTTCTGCTGGGAGAAGTTATTGGAGATCTTTCTTGAGGCACGTGAGAGGGGTGTACTGCCTGAGATGATGCGCCAGGGTCTTTTTTCTTATTCTTAAGCCTGGGGGGGACTCGATGGATCCCTCTTCGTAAAGGCCTCTCACCATGCTAAACTCATATGTCAAGATTTTATGCAAAATCCTGGCCACTAGATTGCGAGGTGTTATACGGGACTTGGTCCATGAAGACCAATGCAGCTTTATGCCAGCGCGTAGTACAACTTTTATTCAGTCGGTGTATTAGCTTCCGGTCTTCGGTCTTCGTTGGGAGACAGAGTTTTTATATTAGGGTATTTGGATCACTCACACTGTGGAAGCTCATAGGTGCCTCAATGTGGATAGGGTGGTGACAGGTTTTGAAGGCTCAGTCGTGTTTTCGGGTATGCTATCTCTTTCGGTGATGGGCCGGTTGGCCATCGCGAAAATGGTGTTTCTTCTGCACTTTTGATATCTAGTCCAGAATTCGTTATTTCCACTGGAGCCACAACTCTTTTATTGGACAGTCTGCTAGTCTCTTTGATTTGCGCTTGGTGCCGCAGCAGGATGGCATTATCTACACTTCAGAGGGATTTGGTGGAAGGTGGGTTGGCAGTACTGGACCTCAGGTTATACTACTATGAGGCACATTTACAGCATACTGCGAGGTGGCTGGCTGAGGCAGATAACTGGGAGAAGAGGCTCTTTTGGGGCATGCTTCGGTCAGACCTTTTAGCTCAATTCTTGATGAGGAGGGTTGATCGAAACACCCGGTTCCGTATCTAGTCGGAACTACTGCGACTGTCAGGGAGCAGGTGGTGAGAAGGGTGCTCCACCAGGCTCCCTTTGATAGGGAATTGCAGATTTGGGGCCTTCCACCATTTTGGGCTATTGAGGACCATATGTCTCTGGAGCAGTGGAGTGTGGGGGGCTGTTGGGTGGCAGGCGAGCTGTATCCAGCTATTCATTTTGTTTAAGGATGCCCAGGATTCCATTTGAATAGGTCCCTGTGTGCTAAAGTGGAGAGTGTCGCAAGGGGGGTGTGGAGTGACTTTCTGGCCATGTCACAGGTTTCAGAGGTGCTGGAGGGTTTTGTTTGATTGGAGAGGGGCAGCACTTGATTACCCTGTTTTAGAAGGCCCTCAGAGGGTGATAGAGTGTGGCACAGCAGGAAACAGGGTTTCGGGTAACCAAAGCAAAGCGTCTAACCATTTATTCCACGCGTTATAAACCCAGTTTGACAAGTTACCTATTATGTTTTCTCTCTATTTATACAACTACATTTTGGACCATATTACGTCAGGTCCGTCGATGGATCCGAGAATTTGACAAAGAATGTAGATAAATATTCCCCTTATCAGGACCTAGAACAAAAGGAATATTTATATTTACACCTTTCTATGTACATTTATATATATCTCTTCATCATTATAATAATGAATAAAGAATAAAGACAAACTCAGTTTCTCTGTTAGTTTGCTTTTATCTATTTTCTTTGAAATTATATAGAAAGGTCAAACAAAGACACATTGTTGAATCTGAATATTCATACAAGAATCCAATTCAGGTAATCACAGTAACATCTCAATTAAGGCGCACAAGTTGAGTGGATAGTATAAGAGACAAAAGAGCATTTACAAAAAGAACAATGCAAATACAGAATTTCATATGAACCTAGAAAACTATAGCACACCATGATAATAGCTGAAAGTGCTAACCCTCCAGCCGAAAGGGAAAGCTGTGGCTATCGTCATGAGATATGAGGAGCAAAGTTAAGGAGTCAGCTTATAAACAACATCAGCCAAGTACACCTCAAAGGAACAGCTCACTTGAATGCCTCAGATCGATCTCACACCAACACCCTCTTCTCTCAAAGCCCTTTGCATACCCGGCGGAAACTATCACAATTATACCCTAATGTTTATCAATTTTGGCGTATTCTTGTAACAAAATCCAGGAAAGTCATTTTCTGATTGGCTGACAGGCATAGGGTGTCAAGACACACCACTTCCGTCGCTCTTCTCTTTCAAACATCCATTGTTTTCAGTTTCATGCTGTCATCATCGTTCTTTAGCAAAAATCATAACTTCTCCTTCTTCGGTGCACAAATATTCAGATGCAACTTTTGAAACATTTAGCAGTACAGTTTATCACAAGAGCACACTTTTCCTGTGTCAGTAGGAAGTATCGTAGATACACTAGACACGTACCAGCCATCTGAGAATAAAGAACACAACAGACAGCTCTGAATTGTAAAACTCATTTATACTGTTTCTACATTCTAAGCAAAATTAACCCTAATGCCAATGCTGAGGCCTTCTTTGCAAACATACAATTTTCATAAACATGGTTTTATTATTTATTCAGAAACAAGAGCTCCATTTCATAATTTCAATTCAATCTCTTATTAGTATAATAACATATAATCATTTAAAGCTATTATTCTGTAATTAATATATGCTTAGTTAAAACAATAAGCATTCTTTTTCGGGGTTTTCCTCATGTTACAGAAATCATTTGCGGCCTACTTGGGCACAGTGTCATTTTTAAACCCCTTTCTCACTTCTTTTTCTTGACGACATTGTTAATTATTTTAGATTAATTTCAAACTTTGCTAATAACTTCACACCATGGAAGGTTTAATCCGGGTAGGTTTTATTTACACAAAACCCTGCTCCATCAGGGGGACATGCTGAAGAAGCCCTGTGTGGCACGCCGCACCAGGGGGCTAGAGTTTGAGGGTCTGATCTCTGACACTGACTGGTCACATGCCTTAGAACTGGTGTACAATGTCTCCTACAATAACAGGTTTAAATTGCTACATTGTAATTTTCTGCATTGAATTTACGTAACTCCCTGCAAATTAGATACAATGTAAATCATCTAGGGGAGCTTGATGTAAGTGATGTGGGGAAGAAGATGCTACTTTTCTCCATTTGGCTTGGCTATTTGTTGGGGTTCAGCAGTTTTGGGGGGGCAGTGGTTCCCAGGATAAATGGACTCACCGGCTGGTGATTCCTCTGACTCCGATAGCCTGCCTGTTCGGAATATTGGCCCAACCCAATGGGTAGAAGATATCTCACAGCTAGCTTTTCTGTTGGCCAAACGGAGAGTGGCCATAGGGTGGTTGGGGTAGAGGAGCGCCGCCCTACTGCTCTTTGAGCAGTGGAAAAAATAAAAATAAAATGATAAAGCACAGTTATTATCACTTTATTTTTCCTTACTGAGGGAGGTTTCCGGTTGGAGTAGGCTGGGATGTAGTCACAGCCAGCAGGGGAGGAGTGGTTGGGGCACTTGAGTGCGCATGACGGTTTGGCTGGCCGTCTTGGGCTGGCCAAGCAGGTATGCCCACTTTTCATGTTCTCCACTGGCTGTATTGTACAGGCATTTGTGGAGAACAGTCATGCACATGTTATATAGTCCCCATCTGAAGGCCGAACCATGGTGCTCAGTCCAATCACAATGCTGCTGCCATGGTGACAGCAGCATCGTGATTGGCTTAAGGGAGCATGTGTGTGCCTCCTGCTTACGGCAGGAACAAGAAGAGGATGAAGCTCAACTGAGGCGGCAGCTTGCAGCCAGGTAAGTAATTGTATTATATTTCTAACCCCCGCCTACCCACACTTGTCAGTGGCAGCCGCCAATGGGCAGATGAACAACATATGCATTTGGTGCATAGAGATGATGGAGCATTGGAGGAGATACTGGTCTGGGGCTAACTTCTTGGCAAATTTAATGATGATGATGACGACTCAGATTCGGATGTTAGCACAGATGTTAAAGGTTGACTTGTTTGACCATTTTGTTTCTTCATAACAGATGTGACAGCCAACTGTGTCAATGCTGGATTTACTATATTATGTTTGGGCTATTTGATTTGATTTATGTATTACAGTCTATCGCTCATAGTGCGATCTCTTTAAATGATGCATGTCCTGACAAGTGTGTTGTAACACTTACTCATGAATCTATCCATGCTTGAGAACTTGCTTCTGTGAACCTGTGACTATTGCACCGTATGATTTGTGTTTGTGTTTGTTTTTATATGGAAAACCCATAAATAAAATTTATACAATAAAAAAAACTTTCAACGATGGTGTACAGAAGTCACACTGCTAGAAACATAGCAAAACAAATTTGACCAAGCCAATACCTCATGTAGGTGAGACCTATTGGCTTTGTCAATGCATGTTTTAAAATTATTTTTAGCCATGCTGCTCAGTAGCTGTGCTGCTGTACATCACAGCTAAAATCTTCGCCTTTGCCAATAGCTCTCATAGGCATGATCCATTGGCTTTGACAATGCTTGTTTAGAATAATGTTCTGTGTTAAATGATCTTCAGCCGCCATTATTTCTACCCTCGGTTGGTTCTCTTGCTACAGGTGTTACAGAGCTTCAATCACATTAGCTGGCAATGTTCATATGCTGACTCAGAATACACTTTAATAGCCTCAGTTATGGGAAGGAAAAGCACACAGCAGGCAGACATCATAAAATTGTGCGCCAAACATAACAATGATTTCTAAATTGGACAAATATGGTCATTTAAGTAGCAGAAAATAAGATTTATTATTCGACAAAGTAAGTCAAATTCCATCAGGTGGAGTTTCACTTTCTTTGTTTAAAAAAAATATCAAAAAAACGTGTTTTCCTGATATAAATACCGCTAACTTTAGTTTTGCACTGCAAGTTTGGTATAAGTTTTACATAACACGATATTTTTGTATTTTAATGAAAGGCATAACTATGAATTTTACTCTGATCTGTCAGAAGAATTGGGACGACTCCTGGTGGCCCCCCGCCCTGGGCACCGCACCCAAACCGACAGACCACGCACGCAACCTGGGCTTCATCCTGGACTCCTCCCTCTCCATGACCAGACAAGTCAACACCGTCTCCTCGTCATGCTTCAACATCCTGCGCATGCTACGGAAGATCTTCCGGTGGATCCCCACCGAGACCAGGAAGACGGTCACCCAGGCCCTCGTCACCAGCCGACTGGACTACGGCAACGCCCTCTACGCCGGAACCACCGCCAAGCTCCAGAAGAGACTCCAGCGGATCCATAACGCCTCAGCCAGACTCATCCTCGACATCCCCCGATGCAGCCACATCTCCGGACATCTGAGAGACCTGCACTGGCTCCCTGTCAACAAGAGAATCACCTTCCGTCTCCTCACCCACACACACAAAGCCCTACACGATCTAGGCCCGAGCTACCTCAACAACCGCATCAACTTCTACGCTCCCAAACGCCACCTCCGATCAGCCAGTCACGCCCTCGCCGCCGTCCCCCGCATCCGAAGAACGACAACAGGAGGAAGGTCCTTCTCCCACCTGGCCGCCAAGACCTGGAACGCCCTCCCTCCCGACCTGCGCCTGACCCAAGACCACCTCTCCTTCAGGAAGAAGCTCAAGACCTGGCTGTTCGAGCAGTAGCAGCACCCCCCCCCCCCTAGCGCCTTGAGACCCTCCGGGTAAGTAGTGCGCTCCAGAAATGTCCTTGATTGATTGATTGATTGAAGAATTTACATTTTACACTCTCCTTCTTTGACAAAATGTACATTTAGATAATCATATGTCAAAACGGTCATTTGATGTTCAAGTTTTAGACTTATTTCTTTTTACCTTTCCAAACGGTGATGGAGTCACAAAAACGGAGACACCTCACAGATGTTGCACTGATCTAACAGAGCAGAAGAATTTGACATCAGAACCAGAACTTAATGGACCATTTAGAGGGCTTAGTCAGCAACACCAGTAACTTGAGATAAATGGAAGATTCAAATTAAGAGCAGAACATAATACAAGAGGAAGTTCTGAAGGATGGGCCATTTGAGGTTTCTGGCACTGAGCAATAATGTAGCAAGAATGCAATGGTTTCTGCTGCAAACATTGAAAATGGCCCCTTTGACTGCTGTTGGGTTAATTAATAAAGGCAATGGCCCCATCAGGGTTCTGGTTGTCTGTGCCACTGCACCTGCTGCACCAATAGTAGCTACGCCCTTGCCGTTGATCAATATTAGGGTCTCATTACGATATCAGTCAGAAAGGTCCAAGCGGAATTCATATTATCGTGTTGGAACCCATGTTTCCGGCCGACTCGGAAACATTTCCTACCACCCTATTACGTTGAAAGGTAACTGTTCTATCATTCCGATTTGGTTCCGACTGGCATTCGGAGACAGTGAGTTGGCTGGAGCTCAACGGACCACATTTCTGACCGACGCATTACGATTTTGGATTCGGACAGCCTTTCCAAATCTTTCTGTCTGACAGGATTGGCTGACAGAAACCGACTTTGGGGGTCCATAGCATGCACCCCTTTACCCAGAGGCCTCCGGTTGGGGCACCCATGTGTCCCCTCTTTATAACCATGCACATTATGGCAGGCACCATGGGGTGCCCGCCACAGGGTGCAAAGTTTTCCCTAACCACCCCTTTATTTAGTGGGAGCCTATGTTGTCAGTCGGAACACAGGCTTCCATTGAAGTCAATGGGAGTCTGACCAAACGGTGTTCGGAAGCATTGTAATCAGTCGGCCGGACTCCCCAAATCAGAGTCGGTCGGAAACGATTCCGACACGGAGTCGGTTGGAGTGCTTTGCGACTGACATCGTAATGAGGGCCTAAGTTGCAAAAAGAACAGATGATGGATGAAATGCTGAAGAAATCAAACATTCACCCGAGTCATTGATCAATATTAATCAACTATACCTATCTTCTCTTCCTTAATGAGCCCATACTTGTTAGGAGCACTGATTAACATATCCTAGAAACCTGCTGCAATATGTGTCAAAAAGGACCACAGTGCAGTGCTTAATCTGTAAACAGAAAACATAAGTGCCAGCATTGAAGGTATTTCCCAACATTCAATGCAGCTAGCATCACCCATAGGCCCTTCTGCTGATGTTAAATTCAGTGAAAAGATTATTTATTTACGAATGATGACACTCAGACAAATGCGCCATTTTGGACTGTTCCGCGTCATTCCAAACTGTCAGGATGGCCTGGAAGACCTAATTGTATAATAGAAATATATATATATGACATAGTCAGATGCTCCACTGATGTGTGCCTAAAAAAATAGACCCCCAGTCTCACCAAGTGGTGTACTCTGAAAAAAGTGTACTGGTATTCAGCTATAAGAGTCTGTACTGAGCAACGGAAAACAGCACAAATGAAAGATGCCATAGGGTGGCAATGCTAAGGCACTTTCAGATTCTTCATTGAATTTCCATTGAAATCAATGGAAACTCCATGACGAGCTGAGCTCGTCATGAGCGTCCAAGGGGTTAAGAAGCTTTCATTGGGAGACAGTGGCGTAACAAAGGTGCTGCATGGCATAATGCAAGTAAAGCAAATGAGCCCACAACCACAAATAAAAAAAAAAAACAGTTAAAATCGTGGTGCAATGTCAGATCCCTGGGACCCGGCGCAACAGCACCTGCACTATTAATAGATACCCCTTGCTTGGACGGAAGCAATACACCAATATAAATGTAATGATAGCCAAAGCCGCTGTTGCTGCCTCTTGATAATGTTTTCTGCTGAGCCTATGATTTTTCTGAAAACATCCAACGTTGTTCTGTTGATCACGTTCATATCGAGCATCTGATTTCCTGTCACGTCTAGCAGCTTCACAATTGTTATGGAAATGCTGATATTTTCTCACAGCAATTTCCTCTTTCTCTTGTTGTTCTTCTATGCAGCCTGTTCCATGACGATTAGGTGGTTATTCTGAAAGCACACATGTTCTTGCCACTGTCACGGGTTGTATGTACTGTCAACTCTCATACATAACCTTTCACTTTTTAGAGATATGATATGTGCCATGGCTCTTTTGCAGTCCCTGTTTTGTATGAAATTTTAACTCTGTCTTTCCCTTCCTCTCTTGCCCTTTTTCACGCTCACTCTCTTTACCTTCATCCCTTACTCCCTCTATGGTAGTTGGACAAAAATAGTTATAATATAGGGAGACAGAAATATCGTGATGCAGAAATATCTATGTCAAGAATATTGTTGTTTCTGATAAGTAATATAATTAAGAATATTGTTGTAAATATTGTTTTCAATAATATAGTTGTAAAGAATATCGTTTTGCAATTAATTTAATGTGTTCTAGTTTATATATTAATTTTATGTTAGTGCTGTTTGTATAATTGTTATGCAGTTTTTTAAATATAGCTTTCACTTTTAAATCATTTGGAATTTTCAATTTAATTGTTAACAATAATTTATAGTTTCGTAGCTGCTTGTTGGGTTTGTAGGGGGTTAGGGTGAGAAGTTAAATAAGTAAAAATACCCTAATTTCTAAATGTTAAGTAAGTTTGTGATTGATATTCACCATGTAAAATATGTAATATTGATTTATTATACTCATATTTTAGGTGTAGGGTATAAGGTGGGTAGTTAATTAGGTAATAATGAATTAACAACTAATTTACAATGTGTTGTTAATTATTTAATTGATTAATAACTATGTAAATTGTGTGATTATAATAATCTTTGTTATATTGTAGGTGTGGACGGCTGATTTTGAGAGTTGTAGGGTGGGAAGTTAATTAACAACTAATTGATTGTTACTTGTCAATTAATTATGCAATTGTTTATACATTTTGTAAATTGTGTTTCACTTATTTATTTTCATTATCTTTTAGTTGTGGGTTGCTAGGTTTGTCAAGGTATAGAGTGGAAAGTTAATCACTTAAATATTAAATAAGCATTATTATGTATTTAGAAATTATTACATTATTTATGCATTTTGTAAATTGGATAATTGTTTTTTTCTTATATACATTTTATGCTAAGTAACAATATTTACATTTAGAGTTTTATATTTCTTCTAAATTAATAGGGTTATTCCAGTATGAAAGTGTTTGAAGTGAAGTAGTTTACCTATTGTTGCTTAGATTGGATTTGGAATTGTAAATCTTACCCATCTGAAGTCCAATGCTTTCCCTACTGTTACACAGACTGGAGTGGGAATAGTAAACCTTACCCCTCCAAAGCCCAACAATTTCCTTACTATTGCACAGAATGGAGTTAGAATAGTTAGTACATTTAACCCCCCTGAAGTCCAACACTTTACCTACTGTTGCACAGATGTGGTATGGGAATAGTAAATCTTACCCCTCCAAAGTCCAACGTTTTCCCTACTTTTGCACATATTGGAGTGGGAATAGTAAATTGAACTCCAATGAAGCCCAAGTTTTCCCTACTTCTGTGCTGTTTGGAGAGGTAATAATATATTTAACCCCTCCGATTTCCTACAATTTATCTACTGCTGCATAAACTTGAGTGGGAAAAGTATAGCTATGATTCCTAGACTCCAATACATTTCCTAATATTGGTTAAATATGTTTTTTAATATTTGTTTATAATTTAAACTTTATAGCGTTTGTTTACATTTCTATTATTTTAAACATTTTATTATATTACAGAAATGTATTTTTTTGTTTTTCCATTTTTTAAAATTTTTATTTTATTGCCAATTTATTTAATGTTTTTGGAATTGAATTGTTAATTTTTTTTCTGTGTTGTGCAATATATATATACTTTCCCTACTGTTACACAGACTGGAGTGGGAATAGTAAACCTTACCTCTCCAAAGCCCAACAATTTCCTTACTGTTGCACAGAATGGAGTTAGAATAGTTAGTACATTTAACCCCTCTGAAGTCCAACACTTTACCTACTGTTGCACAGATGTGGAATGGGAATAGTAAATCTTACCCCTCCAAAGTCCAACGTTTTCCCTACTTTTGCACATATTGGAGTGGGAATAGTAAATTGAACCCAATGAAGCCCAAGTTTTCCCTACTTCTGTGCTGTTTGGAGAGGTAATAATATATTTAACCCCTCTGATTTCCTACAATTTCTCTACTGCTACATAAACTTGAGTGGGAAAAGTATAGCTATGATTCCTAGACTCCAATACATTTCCTAATATTGGTTAAATATGTTTTTTAATATTTGTTTATAATTTAAACTCTATAGTGTTTGTTTATATTTCTATTATTTTAAACATTTTATTATATTACAGAAATGTGTTTTTTGTTTTTCCATTTTTTTAAAACTTTATTTTATTGCCAATTTATTTCATGTTTTTGGAATTGAATTGTTAATATTTTTTCTGTTTTGTGCAATATATATATATATATATATATAACATGATTTGTATAGTGGTTAATTAAAAAAAATTCACATAATGTAAAATATATATTCATAATGGATGAAATACATTTATATATATGTGACCAAGGCCTCTGAGTAGGCCGAAACGTTATGCGGGTGGCGATGCATCTAATTTGAATAAATACATCTTTTTTCACCTTATGGCTGGGTCAGCTTTCGTTTTTGCAGGATCGGTGGTGCCCTGAGATATTGGGGAGTGCCGGTTCGTGTCGGACGAGTGCAGTTGTCATATATATATATATATATATATATATATATATATATAATATGATTTGTATAGTGGTTAATTAAAAAAAATTCACATAATGTAAAATATATATTCATAATGGATGAAATACATTTATATATATATATATATATCGTCACACGCTCCCAAACAATAGTGTCCAGAAAGAAACGGCCAGCACACCGAT